>NC_056589.1:17820436-17827936 GCF_018340385.1 Cyprinus carpio
AATTTCAAATTGTTGCTGCATATCAATTTGGTAAGCCTTTACATTATTGATAAACAAAGATGATTGTTGTCAGAGCCAACTCTTACTATGATAACCATTTGCCATGGTTTATTTTAGATTATTGTGCCACCTGCTTAGTTGTCGTGACAGCTTTTCAAATTCTGAGATTTTGACATCAAAAGTAAATTCAAATCTATTACTGTGGAGGAAGTTTAAAGGGGGAAAGTAGATCAAATAATGTAAGACTGGAAATACCCATCCACCTGATATGTCATTGTAATGAAACGAAATGACACCGCCCACACGTAAATTTTTTTAAAAATATGTGATATTATAACATAACTGTACAGATTATTGATATTTGGATTGATTAATCTTGGACAGGAATATTGAATGATTAAAGTGAAAAGTCAGAATGTTGAACTTTAACTGTGAGATTTCAACATCTTACCTTAAATTAAATATATAATATTTTTTTTTTTTTTTTTTTTTTTTAAACCTGCTAAAGGTATTATTATTATTATAAAACATCATCTTTCACTTCATTATCTTCCAGGTTACCCTCACTAATATTCTTTGTATTATCAGCTTTTAACATATAGATTTTATTTTCATATAAATGGAGGTAGATGTTTTACACAGGAAAGTATGGATCTTTCTGTTTGAACTAAAAAAGCAAAATAATCATATTTCATAATACAATAATTTTAAACATACTAATTGTAACATTTTTCTATGCTTTTTTATTTAGTACAAAATTGAAATGCATTTTATATGACTAATTTTGTATAATTAATTTTGTTTATTATTATTATTATTTTCATTAGATTTTTATATTTATGGTTTTGCAGGGAATATGTGTTTTTAATATTTAATAATTTGTAGAGGTGTTTAGCAGAGGTGAACATGGTTAAAAGAGGTATTTTCCTTGGGAAAAATATCTTCTTTAGAACTAAGAATAGCATCACACTGGCACCAGAGTGGGTGCACAGAAACCCAGATTTAATATAAACCTCACATTCAGAGGGGGAGACAGAGCAGATACCTTCTTTCTTCTGACCCACTCTGTGTAAACAGGCAATGACATGAAGAAAAGTATATTAAAAAAAAAACCAGCGTGGCTGCTGGACTGGCGTCTGATGCCTGTCAAATCATTAAATAGGAGAGGTGGCGTTATCAATTGCAGGGAATCAGCGATAGTGATGGCACATGGTTGGGATGGGGTATGTGTTCCACAGGGGCACTCTAGGGGCCTTTTGTGAATTTATAACGCGAGATAAAATCGGCTTCATATTTCGCCACCAAATCGCCTGATGAAAGCTGGCTAGGAAAGAGAATTGCATGGTGGGAGCTTTGTAACCAGTCTCATTGGCTCCAAGGGTTGATGATGAGAAGAGGACAAAAAAAAAATGAGTGAAAAGGTAATGAGAAAAAGCCAAGCAGAAGGTTTGCTCTATTTAATAAGTCATCACACCGCTATCTCATTACCTGCAGTGTGTCCGGTGAGAATGTCGAAGCATTGCAATGTACACTGACAAACTTTTGTCTGTTTTGGGATAATGTTATCTTCACCAAATATCTCTCGCAAAGCTCGAGCAGCTAGACAGGAGCCCCACTTTTCCTTTGCACTGACACCATTATGCCATTCTCTCTGATATTAATAATCTTGACAAAGTCTGTTAAAAAAAAAAAAAATGGAATGTGTGATTGCAATTAAGATAGGAGTCCTAACACAATGTGGAAATTAGTGGAATCTGGGTTTCGGATAATTACATACAGAGCTTAGCTTTCAAATACTAACCCTCAATCACATGAAAACAAATGATCTGGCAGACACAAGGATAAAAAGCAAGATTGTCCTGTCCTCGGGATACAGGCAATGCTACTTGGCACTATCATTTCTTTCTGCATTTCATATGAGTTAATCTCATAACTCATCAAACAATTTGTGCTGTCTATACGCAGCCTTTATTCTCTTTCCTCTGGTTTTATTCTGCATCTAAACTGCACACATACAGAAATACAGCAGCCTGAAGGCAATTGGGTTTTAATGTTGGAGATGATGAATGAGAAGAAGCTGATTTTCTGGCAGCCAGATCGCTGCAAAAGGACTCCTGGCTCATATTTGATGTGGGCAGTTAAAACAGAAAAGAAATAAATGAGATGTAATAAGAAAAAATCTTGAAGCAATAGCTGAGACAGCCCTAGTCTATTACTCAAACAACGCACACAAAGCCAGTCTTTGTGATCTGACAGTCCAATGCGAACGCAAAAAAATATTACCTGCTAATTTACTCTGTTGCAATGTATGCATAAAATATCTGTACTATTACCACTTCTTATCATGCAAACTCACAGACTTCGGGGTGGCGGGTTTCTGACTAGTGGCTGACACAGACGCACGTTAGAACAGATAGCGCGGTCACATGCTCCTATCAGCAAGCCCTCACTCAGAGGGGATTTTTGGAGCGTGTGGAGTTTTTAACATGGAAATTGGCTTTGAACCCCATCTGCACAGGTCGGCACATCTTTGGGTGAGGCAGTGCTACTGCTGACAGGGAAAATGAACCATCAATTCCTTATAATATGGCCTGATTATCATCCTACTTACCCCCTGCAAATTCCAACTTAGAGCAATTCGGTGCCATCAAGGAAATGGTGTAACCCCAGAAAAGACGTGACCCCTTCAATTGATGCGCTTTTTAACCAATAGGAGACATATAGTGAAGGTCTAGGAATTTTTCGAACATAAACAAACAACTTTAACATGACTGTTGGCATTAAAGCTAGTGCGGATCGTAAAGGATGTTTATCGAGAATGCATTTTCCATCACAATGTCATCATTTTTTATTTATTTATTTATTTATTTTTAGAGAGAAATTTCAAAAACCTTTTTGATTTATTTTGTTTCCACTTACGGAGAAAAAAAAAATATCTACAAGACACCTAACATAGTAATTCAGTGTCTCCCAAAAAACATTAAGCGGAGTACAAAAGACATGAAATATTACCCGAATGGTGACAATAACTGATAGTCAGCAAAAGTAAAAAAAAAAAAAAAATTGGAACATCCAAAACAGCTCCTACCTTTGTAGCCCCGCTGTTTTCATCAAATTAACAAGGACTAGTCTGGCTGCAGTACCTCCCCCTTCAAAAAGTGAAGGGAAAAAGTAGCTGACTGTGATTTTCAACTGAGACTAAAATGTATAGCACTCTGCCTAAAGAGCAAAGTTTCAATGTGTGAAATGTGAGTGATCAGCAACTTTTGCAGCTGGACCGGGCTAAGTCCGGCATGGGATGTCTTTATTGGAAGGGCATTTGTTTTGTTGTTTCCTTTGGCCTGTCCAGCCTGCTGGTATTCCTCTCACCCGGCCAGGCAGCTGGGTCCCGACCCCTCAGATCTGCCCCTCTAACGGGGCTTCTTTGAGGCCCCCGCTGTGTCCTCCCTGTCTCCTCCCTTCAGCAACATCCCATTCACCCCAGAGATAACTTTATTCATCTCGCGAATCATTGTATCCAGTTGAATGAGGGAACTATGCAGACACTCTAGTGAATTGAACAAGTCTGTGGGGATTGGGGAAGGTCGGGGGGTTGTGCGAGTGGGGGGTGTAGGGTATTTTATGTCTTAATGTCTTCATTTAGAGTGAGCCGAAAAACGTCACTCTCACTTGTAGCTGACCCAACTGTTTTGCTTGACAGAGAAAAAAACAACAACATTTTGCTGGCTACTTGTCGCTACTGAGTAACACTTGACTGTTTCTGACAACAACCATGTTGTAAACTTTTTCTTTTTATAAAAAATCGAACGCTCACTTGCCATTATCACCACAGAGGATGATACGGATAGCTGTGAATGCCAGCTTTCCCTCCGCCTGTGTGAAATTCGGCTGCATTCCTCTCTTATTTTGTCATCAGAGAGTTTGAGCGGAGGTGTCTCAACTGTGTTTGATTTGCCTGCTGTGAGGCTGGCAGGGACAGTTGGGCTTATTCTCTCGCCCCGCCTCCACCCAAGCCACCCAGACCACCCTGCTCTTCTCTCATCATTCATATTCAAGCCAAGGCCTCTTGACAAGTCCGCTGATCTCACTCAATGTTTTGTGATATAGACAATACTTTTTTTTCTCCCTCGCTCTCTCTTTCTCACTCTCTATCTCTCTCTCCAACTTCTCTCTCTCTTTCTCAAAAAAAAAAAAAAAAACTGAAACCATCACACTCCTCCAGGCATGGCAGTGTGATTGTAGTGAGGTAGCAGTGTAGGAATACACCCCTCTGTGAGCTCCCTGCTAACAGCAGTGGCTGCCTCCCTCCCAGCCCCCATAAAAGACAGTCTAATGAGGCAGATAAGCAGATGCCAACAGACTCCACACTATGTCCCACTGCTACTTTCCACACACCAACCTAATGATTTATTATCTATATGCCAACAAGAAAAAAAAAAAGTATTTGGAACAGTACGGACAACCTGCAGAAAGTTTATAATTAATTGTAAATGTATATGTTTAAAAAAAAATAGGAACATGAAAAGGAGAAAGATATAAATTATGAGCTGTATAATAAAATAAGCATGCATGCAACAGCTCCTTTTTACTTTAAAATGTGCATGAGGTTACAGAACCATTGATTTTTCAGATATTTTCGGCAAAGAGTTTGCAACGGCTTTATCAGCTGGGGGATTTGGACTAACGCAAAAGAGAGAAGTTTATACATTAGCGCTGTAGTTGCAAAACACTGTTGATATTCAAATGATTATTGTGCAAAATCTGGGATAAGCTTCAGTGTGAGAGCCCCTCTAAGTGCCTACAACTATTGCTAATTCCCCTAACCATTGTGTGTGTCACAAAGGCCTTAATCCTGTTTCACTTTTGCAGAAGCTTGGGCTATTTTCCCTCTCATAAACCAACAACACTCCCCCTGGCCAGGCCTGAGAGGCTCAGAGAAAAGGCGCTATGTGTGTATACTTCAAGGCTTTTTCTGTGTTACTTGGCCGGTGCTCTGCATAAACTTTTAAGTGGTCCCAGTAGGCCTGAAACACCTCTCTGCAAAAATAATAAGACATCGTAGACTGAAAAAGAAAGAAAGAAAAAAGATAACAGCAAATAATCTGAACTAAACTTAAACCTTATTATATGTTGGAATAAATTAGAACTTTAACTACAAAGTAGATCTATTTTTTTTTTTTTTTTTTTTTTTTTTTTCGCTGTTTCTGGCAGTTCAGTCATGGGCCTCGTAATGCACATTGTACATCCTTTAATGCATTATTTATAACTTGGAGGTCCAGAATCAAAGATTCTGAATTAAAGCAAGATTCAATCAGAATGTGGTTTCACACAGAAAGCATCTCCCCACAAAGAAAAGCAACACCATAATTCCCTTTCTTGCAATTCATTTTCAAAAAGAATATACAGAGGTGAAGCATCCAAGGCCAGTGCTCATCTCAGTATCAAAGAATGAACATGTACAAGAATAAACAAAGTGTCAACGTAGATGACACGGTCATCTATCATGTTTGTCATATTCATAAATAAGAAGTGACTTAGTGAAACCTAAACACATATAAAAACAAATTTCCTCATAACCCAAAAATGCTATGTCAAGGGCATTTTACCTAATTTTTCTTCCTGTATATATATATATTTTTTTTAATGTGTTGTATGAATAGAACAACATAAAACATCTCTTAAGCAGAGGTGTTTCGAGAGGTCTTTCGGGTAGCCCTCAAAGTTTGTGGGAGTATTTAATAGACAGTCATGTATAAAAGCTGTCACGCTGTGCCAAACCCATCCTCTAATAAGTACATGATGGCTTTATTCGATATGTGTGTCGTGTGGTGTATGAGAGCATATGCCAGCGTGTGGCTTGTGTTCGCTCGTGTTACAGGTGTGTGAGATTGCGGTCCACTTGTTTTTAGAAAAGAAGGGGAGAGTTGGGCCTCATTGTTCCATGAACAGACATCAGCTGGAAACTGACAAATGTGGGATTAGCCTGTACTTATAATCAGCTAATAGCTCACTATGTGTTCCTGTCAATCAAGCCTGAACAGTGCACAGTGTGGGTGCAGCCGATTTAACCAGCAGAAACATGGCTACTGTATACTTTATTGTTATTCCATGAGGACACTTAGTTCTCATGCTATATGACCTGTGCTTCAGGAGCCTTATTGTGGAGTATGTCAAAGATTTTGCATGCAGTTCTCTTTGGATTTATTTCGTTTTATTATTTTATTTTTATAAAATCCATATGTTCCGTTACAGTTTTCTAATGTAGTTTATTTTCAGGTTGGCTAGAGAAATGTTAAATGTGAAATAATATATGTCCCTGTATAATCAATACGTTAATATAATTTTATTTGCAGTTTAGTGCTGAGTTTATTTCCAGGTTTGCTAGAAAGCCGTTTCAGTTTCTCTTTATTTGTTTTCCTGTATGATTAACACACATGCCTGTTTTTAGGTAATATAACTGTAAACTACTGTTTATTTATCTCTCTTAACATATAACATATTTGAATGCTTTTGATTCATACTAGCTAATCAGATTATTGAAGTTTACAAATAGTAAGCCAATGCAACTTGTATGAATGACGTGCAGATATTAATCTAGTTTAAGTCGTCAGTCATCAGGCTGCAGTGATTGAGTTTATATCAGTTGCTTTGTCTAATTGCTGCTGCAACTCATAAAAGCACTAAATTGAAAAACTGTTATAATGTGGCTGAAATGAATTATGAATGTAGATGATCACAGATTGTAATTGACCGCTGTTCACCTGCCTATTTAGTGTGGTTAAAAATTGAATTTAGTGATGGTGTCTTCCAGAAGGGAGCCGCGTGTGTCAGATCCACACTTCATAATATCTCTGAAAAATAGATGGATTAATGATGTCAAACCCAAAGTAAAAGATAATACAATCATAATACCGTCCACAATATGTGCTGGTTTTGCAGTTAATAAGTGTGCTTTTATTAAACACCGTATCAGTAAAGATTCTCATTTACCATTTTATGAGCATGAGGAAAGTAGAAAAATAATTACATGTTTTAATACAAGTATACAACAAGTAAGTGAATCAGTTTCCTGCAGGTACAAGTGAGTTTTTCAGGCATTAAGTCACTATAATTTTTTTGAAGTTGTGATGTATTAAATACTCCAGGATTTGTGGTGTTGATCACTGAGATGCTTAATAGGCAGCATTCAGTGCACTCCTAAAGGTTACAGGGGGCACTGGTGCAGTAAGCATCTTTCAACATTGGATGGATTTATAAGAATTATGGTGATATAAAAAAAAAAACAATTGATATTTGGGTTGTGTGATGCTATTCTAATTATAAATATTATTATTTGTCTAGATCTATTCAATTGTTTAAATTCATAAAATATAACCTGAAAACACTCATCATATCGTTTTTAAATTTTATTTAATTTTATTACTTTCATTTTATTTTATTCATTTTATTTAATTTTTGGACCTTAAATTAAAAAAAGAAAAAATAAAATCTTTGTGGATA
>NC_056589.1:17832936-17880436 GCF_018340385.1 Cyprinus carpio
CATACCTCATGATCCGAGTAATAAGCACAATGCGGGCAAGCGGATCTCGCAGATTGTATGGACAATAGCAGCTTGCAATATGTTATTGTGCTGAAACATTACAATGTTTTGCACAACACTGCAATACCCAATAGAGTGTGAGGGTTGTGCGTATTCCCTCTGCGGGGATAAAAGGAGACACAACGCTCCGTTTGTGCCGGGCAGCAGACTCAGTGTTTCCAGTGCGAGTGGTGAGTGAAAGATAAGACCAGAATGAGATGAGCACGGAGACGCTCTTTTCATCACAGCCCACTAAACAGCGTTGCTTGATGACATTTTGACTGCAGTGAGGCTGTTTAACTTTTTTGTTTAACTAGCCAGACAAAATTTTGCAAAGCAAGTATTTTTTTTAGATGTGTTCAAATTATTATTTAATTCAGGACTATATAAGTGTTAATGTAATTTTCCTTTAAATGTGTTTTTAGATTCTATATTCCCGTCATCATATTTTCTTTCCAAGTGACCAGTTTCAAAATAAATGTCACATATTATACAATAAAAAATAAATAAACAAAACCTTTTGTTATATTATATGGTGCAGACATTTTTACAGAAGTATAAATAAACACAAATCATGTCTCTCTATATCTCATGCTTATTTATCTTCTCTAAAAAAGACATTAACAAATAAACTCACTCCTCTCAGTCCACAGATCTGTGAAAAACTCCAGCTTTTTATTATAATCAATGCTTAAGCTTATGCCTGCCAACACAAAAATAAAATCAAAATCACACACAAAAAACAAAAATCAAATAACAATAAATAAATAAATAAATAAATAAATAAATAAAAAAAAAAAAAAAAAAAATAAACATTGTTTGTGTTTGTGCTGATAATCGCAAGAAGCTAAAAAAGGGAAAATGAAACCTGTAAAATAATAATAATAATAATAATAATAATAATAACATTATAAATGTCTAGCTGTAAAAGAAATTCTTTTTTATATATAATAACAGTAACAACAACAGTAAATTATTATTATTATTATTATTATTATTATTATTATTATTATTATTTAGTTTTAATAAAACATTATTCTTTTCAGTTTTATGGGTTTCATTTACTTTTTAAAGCTAAAAAAACTTAGAGATTTACTATTACTTTATAATAATAAGTTTGGGATAATATGATATTTTATTTAATTATTCAAATGAATATCTTTTCAGAAATTGGTTCCTTTCATTTTTATTCATAATTTCAGTTGTTACTTAAATAATAAATGTAGACTACAAAACTGAGAACTATTTTCTTTGAAACTGGACTTCTAGAACCCCTTTTATTTATTGAATACTTTAAATCCCATACATTTTTGTATGTTCACAAACCATGACCTCAGACAATTTCCCGAAATCTTTTCACTGTGGTCACTCAAATTTCCTTTAACAATAAGATCCATCTGCCATATTTCCTCAGTCCTTTCCCTATACATTGTATCACTCTCACCTCAGCTTTCCTCACATAAGCACATACACACACACTTTTAACTTTCCATTAAACTTAAAGCTGCCCTGAAAGGGATTAGAGTGAAGTTTTCAGAGAGAAAGCGTTCTTCCTACATTATCAGCATGAGATGAAGATGTGTGACTGCGAGCGAGTGTGTGTCCCTTTATCAGAGGGGTTTTATGTGAGGCTTAGGCAGTAGTAGCTCCAGACAGTGTGGGTCTATATGTTCTCCTCTTCCAGCAGCATAATCACTCATGAGTGGCACCTCATTTCACAGCCTCTAATGGCATGACATTCGGAGCACACCAGGGTACCAAGCACGGAAGCTTTCTCGGTTTTTTTTTTTTTTTTTTCTTTCGGCTGGGGGATGATGGGGGGCCAGAAAGCCAGCTGATAGCTTATAAGAGGTGCTTTGCTGATCACAGAATTTGAGTATCTTTTTTGTATCTCAATTCAGCTTTATTGGTAAATATATATTTAACTGTCATTTATCACAAATTGACTGTTTAGCATCACTTTTTTTTCTTCCTGTCTCTCTTTTTCTCTTTGATGGCCACCACCCCTCCCAATACAATAATGTGATAAGCACGCGTGAATGTTTGCTGTTACATGAGCATTGCTGGAAGCAATCTGCAGCTTCCTGTGATGTTTGATAGTGTTGCACAGACATCTGAACCAAAGTTATCTTAACTAGCTCTGTGATAGACACTACAGCCCTCCAGGATTCTTTTGGTGAGGAATGTGTGTGTGTGTGTGTCATGTGCCAAGCCCCAGGCCCTAGTCAGTCAGCCAGGTAGGTGGCATGACTGTATAATTGTGCCGTGACACTCTGAACCCCTGGCTGATACATAAGCATGTTAATTTTCTGATAGTGGGAGCGCCGGGCAGTTGGAATGCGAGTTATGATGGGTGTAATTTGTTGTTCCTGCAGCATTGTGAAAAGAACCGGGTAATGCTGGATAAATACAAATGGAAATTGATGTCTGGCAAACCTCAGACAGAGGAACCAGAAAAACATGCAGTAGCACACACTTACCCCTCTTACACGTACCCCTTTAACACAACAAAAAATATAAAAAGAAAAAAATAAAAAATCAGAAAAAGAGCCAATGAAAGTGTATCAGTGTATTGTCAATGAAAGTTTTTTTTTTTTTTTTATTCAGTTTAGTTTAGTTTAGTTTAGTTTTGTTTTGTTTTTTTCTATACAATATTAAAAAGGGATTAATAAAAAGTCATTCTTTCTTAAAATAATACAACTCTGTACGACATAAGTAAATAATGACAGAATTTTCATTTTTGAATTAACTATCCCTTTAAGTTTCATGTGCTAATCATTTACAATTCTTTCCCCCTGATATTTGGTTTAATTAGTTAACTTGGCTTTTTAAAAAAAGACTTTAAAATGTAGAAATTGCATGGACATTTGTTGCCTTTGTTGACTTTCTACATTTGTTATCTTCTAATAAAGCTTTATGTTGTTTAAGTTAGATATACCATGTTAGCTCTAAGAACATAACTAAAATTATGGAAGAAAAATGTGACCTTTGTGATGCACCAGTTTTGAAAGGCAAAACACATATTGCAAATATTAGATGTTTTTCTTCCTGCTGTTTTCTCTCTCTCTCTCTCTCTCTCTCTCTCTCTCTCTCTCTCTCTCTGCGTGTGTTGCCGTTACGTGTCTTCGTCTTATTCCATTCAGAGAAGGCCAGAAATTAACAGCTGCTGATTTGTGTGAGGTCACATGAGTGACATCTTCATTTTGTGGAGAAATATCAGTGAATAGAAGCCTGTGTATTTTGCGAGTGTGTGCGTGTGAATACATAGATGAAGATATGCGAGTCTGTGTGCATTGCCCTTACTCATAGTTGTGTGTGTGTGTGTGTGTTCTTTAAAAAGGCCCAGAGAGGACCGTCCCGCCTGAAACACTGTCACAGCTCGTCTGACTGGCAGTTCAAGAGCTCTTCATTAGAATCCCGCTGGGTCTACGGCAAAGAAAAACAATGTGGTTGGCCCAGGACCTGTAACCTTCCCATTTAATCACTGCTTCAAACTGCATTGTCTCTCCCCACTGTGGGAGCTGGTTTCCAAGGCTCTGCTGAGACTCCTAGGCAAACAACCTCCAATCTGAACGGGCTAACACATCTCTCTCTGTGTCACACTGGCACACAAGGAGCTTTAGGTCGCTTTACAGCTCGATTAGCACACATTTTATTAGCAACACATGCCGTAATGCATATACCATCGCATGTTATTGCTTGTTTAAAGAAATATCAGATGCTGAATTAATGTGCTGTGTTTTTACACAAACAGATGCTTTTGGCAAACAAATGGAGCTTGCCAGAAGAGGCGAACAGCACATATATTATTTTTTTTGTAATTTGTGTTTGTAGATTTGTACAGCAATTTCCTGTGTTTGCTATTATTCAAAAGGTTTGTTTTATGCATTATGTTCTCAGAAATATATCACGTAGTGCGAAACATTTTTTATACCATTAATTAAAGTACTTTGTGTAAAGCAGATACTAATTCAATTGCTTGCAGTTTTTCACAGAATACGTAATTGTGCTTTTATATATATATATATATATATATATATATATATATATATATATATATATATATATATATATATATATATATATATATATATATTAGGGCTGTAAAATGATTAATCATGATTAATCACATCCAAAAATAAAAGTTTTGTTGACATAATATATGTATGTGTACAGGGTATATTTATTATGTATATATAAATACACACACATAAATTATATATTTTTAGAAAATATTTACATGTATATACATTTATATATTTATATTCTTATATTTTATATTATATATAAATATATTTAATATATAAACATAACATATTCTTCTTAAATATATACATGCATGTGTGTGTATTTATATATACATAATAAATATACACAGTATACACACATATATTATGTAAACAAAACTTTTTATTTTGGATGTGATTAATCGTGATTAATCATTTGACAGCCCTAATATATATATATATATATATATATATATATATATATATATATATATATATATATATATATATATATATATATTATATATATATATATATATATATATATATATATATTTTTTTTTTTTTTTGTAGATGACTTTTAGCTTTAATACCAACAGTCTATTCTCCTTGATTAAAAAAAAAAAAGATACCATTACTTAGATCTGTTTGCAAATTCTATTCCAATAAATGTTGCATTAATCAGGAATGAACATGCTAATACACTTCGGATGCTTTGAGAAATGTAAGACAAAGAGAGAGAGAGAGAAAGAGAGAGAGAGATAGACACTGAGACAGAAAGCCCCCACATGATCACAAAGATAACATCTACAGGACATCTTCTAAAACGGAAAGCCTTTTTTCCCCGAGACATTGCGACTCATATCATTCACTCTGTCTCTGTCAAGTATATAAAGAGAAAATACAGTACCGTTTTAATCAACCACTGAGACCTGAACAAAAGGCAAATGAATCCTGCAGTCTGAGTTCCAGAGCTGCTCTGGTGACCTCCCTCAGCAGCCGTGCTGCATTCTGCAAATGAGGCAGGCACCCAGGGATTCCAGCTCACCTCACCTCTGACTGGCATTGTGTTTTTTTTTTTTTTTTTTTTTTTTTTTTTTCACTATAATTAAAAAAATAATAACACATCTTACACACAGGAGTTATTTACAATTACAAATGGATATCAAACTATGGCAATTTCCTGCATTGATTGATTTATTTATTTTATTTTTCTGTATTGATTCTTTTTAATGCAGTTAATATAAAATGCACAACAAAATACAAAATGCAAGGTATCATGCAATATATTGTAAATGTAAATTCCTACATTTTCCAGTTGTAATTTAGACATTTATATCATGCTATTTAAGACACTATATGTGCTTAAAAATTAATTCAGCTCTTTGTGTTTTATTTGAAGCCTCATAATTGAATGTAATCAGGATCAAACTGCAACACTCCTGTAAGGAAACTCATCTCTGAAATGCCTTGGAAAAAAAAGAACCATCATCCTCATTTTCTCAGTGGTGGCTGTAATCTGTAGATAGAATAAATTACTTTGTGTAACTTCTGTTGATAATATGCAGCCTTATGCATGAAATCAGTGGGGGGGAAATCATCTTCATATTAGTTGTAGAGAACCTTCATAATGGCAACATATTATAAGTGACAGGCAGGTCAGAGGGTCTAGTGTCTAGAGTTCAGTGAGTCTTTTGCGGGTCAATTCAAATATTGCTGCCTTACAATCACAACAACCACCACCATGTGCTTGATGGGTCATTGGTGTGTATGTATACTTACTGATGTACATAAAATGTAATCTCATATTTTGTTTACATTTATATTAAATGGATATTAAAAATAAATTTATGTGTAGACATATTGGAATAAATATAACTAGTGGAAAAAAATCAATATCAGTATAAAATGACTATAAATTAAAAATTAATGTTAAAAATAACATTATAAAATTATTAAAATGACATTAAACATTTAACATTTAAATTGTACAATTATCTGCTATTACTGTATTGCTTGTTTAGACTTGACATTATTTAGCATGATGGACGTTAAGAAAGAGAACTGTAAAAGTGATTGGATAAATCATGACCGGACAAATGAAGGCATGAATGAATACATGAATAAAGGAATGAAGGAATGAATGGCTGGGAATCTTCACATTATGTGTTTTTTGATGTCCTATGATAATATAATTATACTATCCACACATCTGAGAGGAGAGGTTGATTTGTCTTGCTGTGAGCTAACACACTTAATTGCAGTATGCAAATGAGAGCAATTACAAAGCTTTTAGGTAAAGAGATGACAGCTGAGGTTGAAAGAGGAAGAGACCTTACCCAAACAGTTGTCATGGTAACAATATGGAGTAACCTTACAGTCAAATAATTATACATGGGGGAGGCAAGCCGATAAAACCTAAGGATAGTTTGGTAATGCACATGCATAAAGACATCTGCCACATAGAAGCTCTATCTAATATATATATATTACAATAATAAAATGTGCTGTAATTTGTACATTTCTGTTAACGACTGAACTTGTTTGTACTTTCTTTTCATTGACTTACAGTAGCATGTCATAAGATCATTCAGGCACAAATAGCATATGTCCAGCAATACATCATTTGAGCATGGAGTAAACCATTTACATAATTAACATAATTAATCAACATTTACAAATAAGTGGTAACTTATATCACCAGCTACTTTGAATTCATTCTGCCACTGATTAAAAAAAGAAAGAGTAGTTATTCTGTTTGCACTGTGAATAAATTGTCATCATTGTCATTGCATTAACATCTTATCATCGATCCATCAAGGATGCTGCAATTTATGTGACAATAAATCAATTCTCGCACAGCACAGATGACCAATCCACTCTCAAAAAAGTAGAACGAGAGCATGATTGTGACTCAAGTGCATTGTTTGAAATAATTTTTGGCTAAAAAAAAAAAAAAAAATTCTTGCCTGGAACTGGCACAAGGGTTGCATTTTCTCCTCTCTTTGTTTACCACAAAATGAAGGGGTATGACACAGTGCTGAATGCCGCTAGCATACCTAATAAAAACTGTAGTCACAAATTGATATTTTCTATGGCAATTTATTTTACAATTACTCTTGTGGAGGCTTTCATGAATTAAATATGAGTTCTGTCTGGGAATTAGATGTTATAAAGGTAAATTACAAGAGGCAGGCTGTAATTGAGGTGGCTGCAACATGGGCCTACTGAACTAATCCCTGGCTGGGTCATGTGACAGTCTGTCCTCCAATGGCAGGAGGCTTTTTTGCCACAAAGCCTGAGCAGCTGAGAAAATTGATTTCTCATCTGAGCGCTATTTGATAGCTTTTGAAATCAGAAATTGAAATTAACTAACCTACGCCCCGTCATTACAAAAGAGCAAATTAAAATTGCAACAGTGTTTCCTATTGGTAGTGTACGCCTGCCAAGGTAAATTTCTAAATAGATTTTAAGATGCTCCGCTTGCACGCCTGGCTTACTCCCTCACATACACACAAAATCACTTTATTTTTACACGCAAACAACACGCGGCACACACACACCTGCGCTACGCTGAGATGATCTTTTCATTGAAAACTGCAGATCACTGGCAGATTATACTTGATATTGTAATGCTACGCCTCAACAGAAATCCCACAATTTACATGATACTGACATTAATTCATTAGTGAGTGAAATATGCATGACGTCTTTGATCTCTAAATAAAAACAGACTTGAAGAACGGCTCCAGCGACTTTTCGCTAGCTTTTACGCACATGTATTCAAATTTATTTTCACCGGGAGGGGCTTCATTTCAGTGCGTACGCATTTATAGTCAAGAGGTTCTATTAAATTCATTAATTTACAAACCTTGCTGATCTTTAATAATTTAGTTTACAGATTATATATTCAACCATGCTAGCGGTCTTTGAAGCAGTGAGCAACAGTTACACTTCCTCCCCAAACAAAGACATCTAGCACTTCACCCAAATACACTGCTTTTTAAAATAAAAAACAGCTCTTTTGCTCGTTCAAGCAGGTGCTTGACCTTCTCAATCTATTGTCTCGTGCAATCTGAGGAGCGAAACTTCGGCGGGGTGGTGGAGGAAGAGCTGACAACTCAATAAAAAGTGTATGTTTGTTTGACAAAAGACATGGAGGAACAGATGTTAACGCAGGTGGACACACAGATCAATAAGCGGTGCTGAGCGGAGGGCTAGTTACCTGAGCTCGAGCTACTTGTAGCAGATGTTAAACAGACTGATGCCTGAGTAGGCAGATCAATGGACAGCAAGCAGATGGAGGAGAACGGGCCTGTGAGCAAAAAGGAAGGGAGAGGGAGTGCAGTGAGAAGCGCTCCGTACGCGAGTCCTCTGTGACAGGCAGATGGGCTCACATCCATAAAGAAAAGTTTTCTCTCACCACCGCAAGTAAACAATGGGCTGCCGCAGAGGAAACTTTCTGCCATCTGTGGCTAAGCTATGTTAAATGCCCAAATCTCTGTGTACCATCGCAATTTGTCTGTAATCGTTCTTAAATTGCATTAAGCCCAGTGCTGTCACTGTTAGACACTGTAGAAAAATGTTCTGCCCCAACTGATTACTTTTCCTGTCAGTCATGCTAAAGAGGAAGCGCTTTATTAGGCAGGAGGAAGTGCGACTCGGCCCCCTGTCCGAGCTTTGCTAACTTTGCTAATTAACTGTGCTAACAGGTTTGAGTCAGGTTGTGAGGGAACGTTCCATCCCTCTTGAGTCCTATTAGTGTCTTAAAGCCAGCATCTGAGACAGGCAGCGGACATGATTATGACTTTGCACTTCATCATGTTATCGCCACCGTCTCTTGACCATTAGCTACCTGAGTGAACTGGATGTTTTGCTCAGCAATTATATCACATTGCTGAAGTGAGAAAATCCCACTTACTGCTTTCTTGTGCCTGCAAGTATGGGTGCGAGGCAGAATTTGCGAGAGGTTGCGTGGGCGAGTAATTTTATTCTTTCACACCCTTCAAAGCAGTGGTATTCTATTACATTAACAAGTGGAATGCATTCATTGGCTGAAAAGAGCATGTGTGTGTGTGGCGACATTTCTCTTTGGAGATGAATTTCAATATGGATATATATGTTTTTTTTTCTAATTAGTTCAAAATTTGCAGTATTTGACAATGGTTATCTACTGGATCAACATTTTTCACTATGTGTTTTTAATTTATTTTTTTTTATTGTCTGGGCAAAGCACAAATGCCACACAACGAGTGCAAGAAAGAGAACAAGGACGCAAAATACCTGACAACCCATCCCAGTGGCCTTGCTGTCCAAGAAGCGACTTGAACCAGGTGATAACCTGATAGACATTATCTTGTCTTCTCTGGGTCTCTGGGAAGCCTGAGCAACACTCTTCAGTGGTTAGGCATTTCTGCAAACCCCCCAGAGCCCTAACCTTCCCGTCTCCCTCCCTTCAGCCCCCACTGCTCAGACACTGAGGTGGAAGATCTGACAGCAGCCTGTTGCTTATTTATGGTCCTGCATGTTTTATGTCTGTGCGAGATATGACGGCAGTGACACGGTGCTGATTTCAATCAGCCTGCCACTCGGCAAATGGAGTGACAGCAGGCAAAATTGAGAAGTACGAGAGATGGGAGAAAGCGAGAGAGAAATAATCTTCGGAATCGTCATTGTCTTGGTTTGGGCTTTGGCCTTGTCTCCCGGCTCGGATTTCTCCAGCCTCTTTTAATGAAAATGTTTCATTCACATCTCAAATGAAGGTGCCTGCTGCCTCCACAGCCGATGAATTCAATAGAGAGGAATAAAAAGAGGAGAGAGGAGCGAATGGGGGGAGATAGAGTACGAGAGAAATGCGCTTTTGTCAGAGTGAGGAGGCTAGAGGAGAAGGTGACCCCTGAGCCAAAGGTGCTGACATTGCATCAATCCCTTTAGGGTAGAGGCCTGCTAGACCAAGCCTAGCTGAAGATTACCTCCAGACATCTGAGGGATGACGGCTCTATCTATTACTTGCATTCCATACACACACATTCTAGACCCTGAACTGATCTTTAAATTAAGTCTGAGATTGTTGCGTACAACGAGGGGCCCTGACGCAGGCGGATCTGTTTCAAAGGCTTTAAGGGACAGCTCTGTGTATTCCTGAGATGAAATTAAGAAGCATTTCCTCCCTCCTATTCTCATTATGATAGTAAGTAAATTTATGCCATCCGTAATCACAATTAAGCTCTCTCTTGTCATATGGAGGCTCATATACACTTATCCTGATAAGATTCTCCCACGCGGCTTATATGCAAACACATGCCATGCACTTAAACCTAGAGTTTGTTCTTAGAACTTTTAATGTAGGTAAAAATATCTGGATTTTGTGGTTTGTGTCATTTTAATAATAATAATAATAATAATAATCTCAATTAATTACTATTTTGATTTGTAATTCAATTTATAAAGCAAACTTTCAATCATCTTTATTTCTATTTAATTACTTAATTTTCAAAAGGATTTTTCAAAACACATAATGTGCATAGAAATATGTTTACATTTACATTTACATTTAATCATTTAGCAGATGCTTTTATCCAAAGCGACTTACAAATGAGAACAGTAGAAACAATCAGATCAACAAGAGAACAACAATGGTATACAAGTGCTATGACAAGTCTCAGTTAGTCTAGTACAGAACACGTAGCCAGGGTTTGTTTTGTTTTTTTTTTGTTTTTTTTTAAAGAATATGATAGACAAGAAAAGGAAAAGGTAAGTACTAACACAGTGAAAAGTGAACAAATATATTATGTTATTATGTTATATTATTAATAAAGTGTTTTAGTTTAAATGTTCTTTTCTTGCTTTACAAAACAATATGATTTTTTTTTCCTTCACTGAAAAAAAATGTTTGATTCATCCAATTAAAAAAAAAATAGGGTAATGATTCACATCTATATATATATATATATATTTTTTTTTTTATATATATATATATATATATATATATATATATATATATATATATATATATATAATAATATTTTATTATTATTATTTTTTTTTTTTTTAACTTGAGCCAATGAAAAATTAAATAACTTGGGTTTAGCTATTTATTTTTCACTGGCTCAAGTTAAAAAATATATATATGTGAATCATTACCCAATTTTTTTTTTTTTTTTTTTTTTTTTTTAATTGGATGAATCAAATGTTTTTTTCAGTGTTGTTTGTTTCATTCCATTTCCAGATGAACAAGATTTTCAACCTGGGTCATTATACAAGTAGATTTTTTTTTTTTTTTTTTTTTTTTTTTTTTAAGTCAGAAGTTTTTTTTTAATTCCAATCTACTGCATTTTTTTTAATGTTTAAACCCACTAATGCTTCTATTACAGACTGGGACAGAGAATTAATTAGCTGTCATTGGATCAGTTCAATTTCCTCCTGCTAATAGCAAATGTTGACAGGTGTCTCACATTTCATCTGTTTGGTTTCTAGCTACACATCATGTTAAAATGGATAATTGATCCATCAAAAAAAAAAAAAAAAATAAAAAAAAAATTCTCACAACAGGCATTAAATGCCTCCAGACAACAGTAGTGAACATGCAGAAAATCGAATTTAACCCTGTGCTGACTGTGGTACTCCCTCCGGCTGTCAATCAAGCATCTCGCTCCCTGGCAGCCCTGTTTCTATGTTGTTAAATAATCAGAGCAAGAGAAAGAGAAAGAAAATGAAACATGAAAGAAAAAAGCAGTCTCAGAGGAACTGTCATGAGAAAGGAGAAATGCCATGGGGGGTGAAGAACGCCTGCAGTCCGCCAGCTTTTCACATTGTAATTTCAGTTCCCCAAGACTGACTGGTGGTAGCGGCTGAGTGAGCGAAGGCCTAGGAGTCACGGCGATGGCTGACCCTGCCATATACACACGCTCGGAGAGATGTCAGCCCCACAGCTCCCTGGGATCACCCCACTGCCAGCCACTTTGAAAGCGACTGCCAATTCAGCTTTAAGTCGTGGCTGAATGGACACAGAGGAGAAGGGGTGTGGACAGCAGCAAAAACAGGTTGCAAAGAGAAAAGAATTTGCTTTCAAAATTTATTTGGCCTATGACCCTCCGAGTCCACCCTCTTGCCCCTTCGTTTTGAATGCGAGCATATATTTTATATTAAATATATATATATATATATATATATATATATATATATATATATATATATATATATATATATTTTTTTTTTTTTTTTTTTTTTTGATTGGGTTTGGGTTGAGCAACTCAGAAAGAGGTGAGGGTGGAATGTTTGGGAGGGGGCGGACGAGGGGGCCTGTCACTATACATATATTAATAATCTGACGGCTTCATCTGCTTTTGAGGGGCAGGCATGACAGCTTCACAATAGCTGGGGCTGTAACCTTCCTCCAACACGCCTGGCCTTCCTGTCTGAACAACACAGGCAGTGTATTAAGACATCACACGGCCGTGAAGTATTGACTTAACACCCGAGTGCAACCCGAACGGCAGGAGTCCTTTCTAAGTCACTTATTTAAAATCATTTAAAAGATAGAAAATCAAGACATCACATGCTACTATGTGATAGTGAGAAGATTTTCACACAAATGAATTTCACAAATAATTGCAAAGAAATGGCAAGTAACACACTGAATTAAGGCTAGAAATGTGATTTGTGATATTCATGTGATATATCATATTCTAATAAGAATATAATTATAATTAATATATGATTAATTAATAATGAATAAGTATTAATAATTAATCTAAATATAACAAGAAGAAGAAGAAGAAGAATATTCAGAAAATTTATTTATTTATTTATTTATATTCAGAAAAAACAAAACAAAACAAAACAAAAAAACAAAAAAAAACCTTGGTAATCTGTGGGGTCCGCTATTAAATTTAGCAAAGAAACAGCAAGTAACACATTGAATTAAAGCTAGAAAAATCAATAAGAAGATTAGTAAGAAGATTGTTTAGAAAAAATAAATATTTTTTTTTTCCACAAAGAAAAAAAAAATGCTATTTGAGAGTGATTGCAGAGCTGTCATCATTCAAGATTCAATAGTAAGCATGAAAAAAATTGATATAAGATTTAACTAGAAACAAATTTCACTTACAAAGAAATGTCAAGTTACACATTGAATTAAATGTGAAATCTAAAAGTAGAAAGACTGAAATTGTATTTTCTTGTAAAACATACTCCGATAATGTTTTATTTACAATGTTGTGCTTTCCCATTTTATTCTTACAGTTAAAAAAGCAACAAACAATAAAATACTGTTTAAACAATAAAATATTTTTGCAATTATTAGTTTTACAATTATTATGTGCAATTAAAAGTATAATTTGCCAATAAAAGTTCATAAATTGCACACAAATCGTTCCGCAGACAGCCCTTTGAGAGAGAAAGAGAGAAAACAAGAGAGAGATAGGGAGGTCAGAGGGAGCACAGGTAATTGAGTAGTCCCCTCCCTTTCGTTTTCTACCGAGCTCTTCAACCTAGTCCCTCGCCCTCGCCCCAGCCACAAAGCGGGCACAATTATGCTCCCTATCACCTCTCCAGCTAGCCTCCATGATCCCGCTCTCCTCAGCCTGCTCACCTCGTCTGGCCCTCTCCCTCTTAACCTCCTGGCAGTCTCTCCCAGGGAGCCAGCATTAGGCTCAACAAACACTGGGAAACACTGAGAGAGCGAGAGAGCGAGTTTAGTTCTAAATATGAGTTCTGTGAACAAAGGGTCAAATATTCTCATTCTAGTGCTGTGTTTTGCATTATTCAAAATACTTTTTTGCTGTGGGTTTTGTGTTGCCATATATGCAGGTCAAAACTCCATAGAGATAAGTACATAACTGCTGCATCTTTTGGTTCTGCATCTTATGTGAAAATGCATTGTTTTTAAAAGCTAATACGACAATCATATATACTGTTAACATTTATTTTTTAATGATGGCAGCAAGTTAAAATTAGTCCTCAGTAAAGCAATGGTATTATAGTTAACTAAATCTGAAACCATAAAAACAGTTTTGTTACTTGAAATAAAACAAATGTTAACTCAATTAAAATAAAACATTAAAAACGGTATAGACATATATATATATATATATATATATATATATATATATATATATATATATATATATATATATATATATATATAAAACTGAAACTAATACAAAAGACAAAAACACAATTTTTGAAAAATTGACACTTAAGACTGGTTTTGTGGTCCAGGGTCATATACATATACATACACACACACATGTATGTAATGTGCGACGTGTTACCCTCTTTACAACTGCTCCGTCAGCAAAGCATATCTTCTTGCAATCACTTTTGTACCTCAGCTTAGTAATAAGCATTTTTCTGTCTCATCCCTTAACAGAATGTCTTGATGGACTGGGCTCTCTCAGTCTGTCCCCTCTCGCCTTGACGAGGAAGACACCTCTCCATTCCATTCGCTATTACCTGAGATAATGCCATATGGTGAAATGTAAACAACATCTGCATATTCATGTCATAATTTCATCTGTTTAATTAGTTCCAGCAAAGCAGTTTAGCCTCTGAGGCCTGGGCTGTCAGTGCGGTGAGGCTCAAGCCGTGCCCTGCTGTCGGCGCTGACAGTCTTCCATTGTTCAGCCAGCACCACCGCCCCACCAGTTTAATACCAGGTGCGTCTGTACAGGGCGTGGGTGGGGTGGGACAGATACAAGGGCCCCTCTCCTATTAGACTCCAATAGACACTATTGACAAAGCTTAAAGGGCCTTTGTTTTTTGTTTTTGTTTTTACTTTGGCACTGAAATATATGAATAATACCTTACAAAAATTGTTTTGTTGCATTCTTTTGTGTGAGAACGGATAAAATATTTCACAATTTTTATTTAAATTGCAATTATTATTATTATTATTATTATCAATCTTTTACTTTTAATCTTTCCAGTTAAAAAATCGAATGTTCCGTTTAGCTGGTTACAGTATTACATGGTGAGGTAAGACAATTCTGTCATTTTCAGAGGTTAGCAAGTGATTTTATTGGCATCTGAATTGGACATCTCTGTGTTTTTCTGAAAATGGATAAAAAAAAAAAAAAAAAAAATGGGTTGTAAGGTAATTTAATTCCTGCTTTTTGGCTAGGGGAAGCAGGAAATAATCTAGAAATCAATCCATAATTTTTGACCACTACCAAATGTTTTTGGCATTTTTTGGCTTGTATCACAGAAATTATTCACATAAATTTTAAATGCGGCTGCAAATTGTTTAAACTATTGGCATGGACTAAAATTATGACAGAACAGGTATATAATAACATTTAAATATATTACATTTTAATATAAACATCTTTTATTATACAGAAATATACAGACATAGGATAAAAGGGATATTTACCCGAATTCACCCTGCCACAGATAGACAATATAATTTATATTTTACTCTGTAAGATCATCATACTCGCCGTCATATCAGTTATGTGAGAAGCATATTCCTGGGTTCATATAGATTGATATAACTTTATACTCTGTGAATTAATTGTCATCTGAAAGTTTTATCACAAAGGAGCCATGCAAAACTGTTATAGATGTCACACTGAGAAACAATTATCATCCAAATACTACTAGTCCATTTAAGGTCTGTGTTTATTGTGCTTTTTTAAGAAAAAAAAAATTTTCTTAACTGTAGCTCAAATGCCCATATCAAAACCAGAAAGTGACTTGTTTTTCACTCAGTCACCCTTCACTGGATACTTGTTAATGCTTCAGCATTAATACTCTTGACCTTATACTGGCCGAGCACTGACGTGCTTGGGGAAAAGGAAAGAAAAAGAAAATATCGGAGAGTCAGATATGTTTTAGCCTTTATTTCTTGATGTGTGCCCCTGATGTCGCGACCCACTGGCGTCTGGCTAATATGCTAGAGTGCACTGTGGCATTGTTCTCAATCAATAACTAATTATCAAAGTACTGGCTGTAGCTGCCATTGTCCGCTTTAGCCTGGAACCCCTCGTAGTGGAATGACAAACAGAGTTGGAGGGGGAACGGATGCCTTTTGGCTGCATTGCAGCACTGCTACCAGTACTTGGTTGCAAGCCTTTTAAGATACAGTGAACTGTCAACTTGAATTACTGTCCCCTGACTAATTGAAATAAATTAGAACAGAAGAATTCTTGTTGCTGGCAAATGTCAAAATGATATCCTCAAAGTAATTGAGGGACAAGAAGGTGAACGGCACAAAACCTACACACAGACCCCAAAAAAGGACAAATTAGGCTGACTCCTGCAAGTGACCCTACAAACTTGATTTGACATAAAGGAAAAAGCATTAAACAAACATCTGACTCACCATTTATAAAACACATACAATAGAACAGATACAATCATATAATTTAATAACAAAAACATGCAGAACAAAAGCAGTTCTCTTTATCCGAATGAAGCACCAACTATATTCTTGCTCACATAACAATACTGTATTCCTCTTTTACAGACATTTTTTTTTTTTTTTTTCCTTTCATAAGCCATCACAGTTTGTCATTGTTCTCCAGAGGCGAGCTGTCTGAAGCAGTATAGTGCTGCTCGGAGATGGCCTGGCTGGGCGACTGGGTAGTGGTGCCGGCCTGTCTCTGTGAGAGTGGAGCCCAGGCTCTTCCCACGTGGTGGCCCCTGCCTAGTGCCCTGCCCCCTCCTCCGTCTCACCACCAGGCCTGTGGGTGCCACTGGCACCAGGGTTGTGGAGGTGGGTGAGGGGGAAAGCTAAGGCCCCTAGGAGCCTGCCAGGGTCAGGCCAGGGGAATGTCTCCTCTTCGGATTGGGGTAAAAGTCACGGAGGGAGGTTCCGGGGTGGACGCTTCGTAATCCCCCGGTGCTGGCATGGCAGCTGGTGCAGTTCGCTCAGCCCATATAATGATATCGCTTGCACTGGAGATGATGTCTGACCTCATTACCAGAGTTTAATTGGATTGTTACACAGTTTCACTTTTTCCTTCTCTCTTGCCTCTTCCAATTGCTTTCTTTCTTCCTCCCTGTTTCTCTCTCACCCTGCATTTGACAGCTCTCTAAAAGCATGCCATACTTGTTTTGAAAGCAAATTAATTATTTCTCTATGTCATTTTTTTTTTTTTTTTAGCATACAAAACCGATTCCAAAAAAGTTGGGACAATGTACAAATTGTGAGTAAAAAAGGAATGGAATAATTTACAAATCTCATAAACTTTATTTTATTCACAATAGAATATAGATAAAATATCAAATGTTGAAAGTAAGACACTATGAAATGTCATGCCAAATATTGGCTCATTTTGGATTTCATGAGAGCTTCACATTCCAAAAAAGTTGGGATAGGTAGCAATAAGAGGCCGGAAAAGTTAAATGTACATATAAGGAACAGCCTGGAGGACCAATTTGCAACTTATTAGGTCAATTGGCAACATGATTGGGTATAAAAAGAGCCTCTCAGAGTGGCAGTGTCTCTCAGAAGTCAAGATGGGCAGAGGATCACCAATTTCTCAACAATAGAGTCACAAAATCAACTAATTTTTCCCTTAAAATTACAATTTTCTCAGATTAAACATTTGATATGTCATCTATGTTGTATTCTGAATAAAATATTGAAATTTGAAACTTCCACATCATTGCATTCTGTTTTTATTCACGATTTGTACAGTGTCCCAACTTTTTTGGAATCGGGTTTGTAGTTAGACAATACAATGGCTATCATACCAAGATTATATCGAAGGATTGAGTGACTTTTAAACAATGTCGCAATTCTCCAATCCATTATTTTTCATAATTTAATAGATATACACACAAAATACAACGAACAGAACATCAGGAGCTTGATGTGACATGATGTAATTGTACAAAAAAATTAAATAAAATAAAAAACCTATTATCAAAATTATTATTTACAATTTAAAAATAATAATGAATAATTAAAAATTATTTGCATTGCATGTTGCACAACTTTATTTTTTTTTCTTTCCTGAATTTTTCCATTGACCCACTAGTGCCCCACTTGGGGTAAACCCCAAATTGTTTGAAAACCCTTTATTTAGAGGAGACAAGAAATGTAAATATGTTTGCCTTTTTTTAGGTTTATAATTTATTTATTTTAGAGATGTTTGAATACCTAGACTCTGTAATATACAGTGAATCTCTACCACTGGACATAGAAAGAAAATGTTGCACCCTAGTTCAGTTTATTTTAACTCCAAAATTGCAATGCATCAAAAGGAACAATCAATATATGACATGATCAGAAGACTTGACTGAAATGGTACAATCTAAACATCCAAGACTTGACAAAAATCTCATCTTCTAGAGCTAAGCTGTGTCTTTCAAAAGCCTAAACCACTTCCTTATTGTCTGATCATGTTATCACAATTTCTTGTTCTACAGTAGCTAATCATAGCTAGCTTTTTTTAACCAATTAGCGTTAAGCCAGTAGGCTAGGTTTGTAGCCTGCTAACCCAAGGTCAAATGAAAACACAAAGAAAAGAAAATGTTTCATTTTATAATTTTATAAAATACATAAATTAAATATGTTTGTGATTAATAATAAATACAATGTAAAGTTAATTTCCACTGAAATTACTTTGGAGAGTATTAGTGATAGAACACCAGTATTAACACAGAAATATACTCAACACACTACAAAACAAAAAAATGGTGGAAACTGTTAAAAGAACAATCATTAAAACTCCTAAAGCAACACTCCAAATAATAAATAAACTATAATTAAATGAAAAAACAAAAAGTTTATCTTTCTCACCGTTCCGTTTGGTCGTTCAGAACTTTTGCGCATCAATCGTTTCAGCAGTTTCAGAATCTGTTGTTGTATCTGGCTGATTAGTTATTATATCTGCTGATTTTGTCTTCCTACATTTCTGTCAAGTGACAAAACACCAGATTAATGACCAACTCATCTGGGCAGCCACACCTGTTGGTGGGCCGTGTGATATGGGATAATGTGATCTGTAAATCACAGCACAATTTTATTGCTGTATTAACACCTTTAACTCCTTAAGGATAATAATACCTGAGTTTGTGATGTAGATAAATTAGTGATGCATATACCCTTGGTGTTTTTCACACTTATAATTAAATGTGATTTCTTGACATTCATTATGCTACTAAAAAAATAAATAAAAAAATCAAGGTGTTGAAACATTTCCATTCAATTAAATTTCTAAGAATTATTAACTCCTTCTGAGAATTGCTGAGCAAAAGTAGAAATGAATGATGAAAAAATCAGTTGATGGTGAGGGGTTTTATCTTGTTTTGTTCAGTGTGTTCCCGCTTTTAAGAAAATGAGAGAAAATAAATCACCATCATGCTGGAAAGCAGCAAACCCCAATGACACAAGGGCAACTCTATTGAGAAACCGCTATTCCATCAAAAGCCCTGGGACACAACTTCCTCTTTCAACCCATGATAGCACATAAAATATGAATCAAATCCCCACGGTGACACACAAATAGCAGCGTGATGAGGGGAATCAGTGTAGAGGGTGGATGGTCTGTTACCTGCTTTATGTGCTTTGTGTGTGTACCTGTGTGTGGCTGCGGTCTCCTCTCTTTCACAGAGCTCACCAACCTGCACACCTCTGCTCAGCCATGACTGGACTCAAGGTGGCGGGGGTCACGGTGGTAAATGGGGTTGCTCTTTCAAAACATTGGGACACAAGTAAATGGGACATGCCACTGTATATTAACCACAGTCAAAGCTTGGGTAAATGTAAGGAAACACAGGGACACTTAAAGGACTGAGGGTAGAACCTCAGTGGAGATGTGTGTGCAAAAGATGTTCCTATATGCAGTAGAGACAGTCTATTCTATTATTCTCTGTATTCAAAAATGGCGATGTAAAATAATATGCTGGGGTCAATATAAACTCAATAAACAGTATTTGTAGCTTATTATTGAAAAATAAATTATTGTGGAAGCTTCTTGTGGAGGTTATAATTTTTGGAGAATTTAAAAGCAGAAATTTTAAGATTATAATTTTGTAAAATCAATTTACATAATTTATTCTTCATATTTGAGCTCTAAAGAAGTTCTCATCATTTTTAGGCTTACTTTAGGTTTTTAGCCATTATGCTGTCATGGCAAAGTTAAACAATTATATATATATATTTATTTTATTTTATTTTATTATTTTTTTTTATGCACATTATTTACGCTTTTTTGGCTAATGAGCATTTTGACGTTCACGGATTGGCCCGATTCAATTCACTGTTATTTTTTATTATTTACATACTGTAGTTTTAATTCATATTTTGAATTAGCATTTATGTTTTATTTTTTCATTTTTATTAGTTTAGTTTCCAGTAATTTTGGTGTGTGTGTGTGTAGAATTTGTTCTTTTTTGTTTTTTGTCTAGAATTTGTTCTAATATTAATATTTTGGTTTAATGTATTGATATTTTAGTTTTAGTTTAGTTTTAATTTAATTTACAGTCATTTTAGTGCATTTAGTGCAATTTATTTGAATTAGCTCCCATGGCATTTTTCTATTTTTTTATTATTCTCTTCTTCTAACATTTCTATTTTATTTAATCTTAATTTCAATTAATAAAATTTTTAAAAATAGTTTTAGTTTTAATTTTAGTTAACAATAATAATAAATAATATTTAACTTCCATTGTGTTTCAGTTAAGTTAAAATAATTTGTTATGGTAATTAACATAATCAAAAAACTGTCCTTAACTTGAACTGAACCCAGAATATTCATTTAAATCAACTCAAAGCATTGGCATACATTTTGTTTATTGTGTTGCACTGCATTCTGTTTTATTCTATTCTATTCTATTCTATTCTATTCTATTCTATTCTATTCTATTCTATTCTATTCTATTACTCTCTCAGAGCAGGACTGAACATAAATCATAGCAAAACATTAACAACAAATAAAATGTGATACAATCTATGATTCTACACATTTAACTGGACTATACATTCTGTAGTATTATGTTCTGTTTCCTTTTTCTTTTAGTATATTCATTTATTCTATTCTATTCTGAGTAATTATGAGATTGAGGAATAGTGCACGGTCTTTACAAACAATCCTGCAAACATTCAGGACAAGAGAAGGGGAGTGTTGAGTGAAGATGATGTGAGTAAGTCAGGGCTTGGGAGAAGGCAAAAAGGGAATCAAACAAATGAGAGAGAAGACAGCAGTGTGGGAGGAAGTGGGGAGTACTAATCCTCTATTAGGTTCTGGTGATCTAATGAGGCATCAGGCAGAGCTCTGTCTCCAGCTCAGTGGAGCCCAGCTGCGGCTGTGCAGTGTGGATAAGAGGTCAGTCTGTAATGGAAGGCTCCATGGCTTCCCCTCCAGAGAAGGGAGGGGCCTGCTCGAGTTGACCCATTAAGTCGAGTTGCTCTCCAGTGACCCTCCAAAAAGATGGAAAGTGGGCGGCCGACAAGCTCCAGACTCCCCACACAAGCAGCCCCTCTCATGCCCACAGCTACGCACCAACCGGCCGCCATGTAGCAGGGAGACTGCAGCCCACAAAAGATGTAAATTGAAAGGAAAAGGAACAGAACTTTAACCTATGGGCTATTACGCGGGCGAGTGAAAGCGAGCTGCCGTTTGAAATTAAAGGACAATGAGGAGGTTCAGGCTGAGGGCATTTACCCAACGGGCTGCGAGAGTATCACATCACAATCTAAGTGACATCGCTGACCACCTCCTCGCTCTAACGCTGATCTCTGGTGGCAGCGAACGAGACAGAGAAAAAAAGGGAGTAAACAGAGTCTGCAAGATATAAGCAGGCCGAAAATGCTGGAGAACGGATGAAAAAAACAAACAAAAATGAGACCCCATTGGACATTACAAGCCATCGTGTGGTGCAGAGGGGCAGTAAAGCTGTGTAAATAGTCACCGGCTCACGCAGTCAATAATTCTTGCAATCTGGGGGGACAGAAAGCTATAATCAACAAAAATCCATAACATGGGTGAACGCCATAGTTTTTCCAAATGTCAGCGGCATGTTTGCAGAAGGGCAGAGATGACAGATGAGGTGTGTAAACCGAGCAGAGTGTTTGAACCTGATGAAGTGCTGGCGCATGCGTCCAGACTAGGAACAGCGGAGGCTTGAGGGATTCACCCAACGTGATACTTGTGAAGCCATTACTTGCAATGTTAAGTGAATTTAGAATCATTGCACCCTTGTTTTCACTATCTTTAGAAGTATAGTATTTTTCATGTGTGAGTTTGGAAAAACTGTGGTTTGGTGATCGAGTAGTGTTAAGTTACCACAGAAATTAATGGCCTGCTATTATAAAATTCTCAGCCTGTTTGACTAAATACTTTTACTTTTAAATACTTTTACTTTTTTTGCTTTTCGTCAGACCGTAAGCTCAACAATCTGCCAGTGCTCCCCATCTTAACTTTAACCGCATAGTGAAATTGTGGTGTTTTTATGTTCGATTTCTCTCAACTCAATCATTTTGAATGAGAGAAGTCTATTCTTTTTCCTCCTCTTCTCTGAGGTCTTTTAAGTCATTATGAATTTTTTCTCCCTTTTTTTATTTTTGGCTTAGTCTGCTTGAATGAAATAAGTGCAGATTTGCTGGAAATCAGAAGCTTTTGTGTGCGGCTGCAGGAGCATGGTGAAATGTTTGGACACTAATACCCATTCATTTCAGGGAGCCCCATAAATAAAAGCAGCCAGCTATGCGGCTTGCCGTGAAGTGGTATTCTTTGGTTCCCAGCAGGACGCCCTGTTCACATTAGCCCAGCAGGGAAGCAAAGCGTCCGGAACAGCCAGACAACTAAATCAAGACATTTTCAACTTTTGACAAAAATTACTAACAGAGGAGAGAGCCAGTTTTAAAAGGTGGGAGGAGGGTGTATTTGTATTGAATGTGTGTGTTAGGGATTTTTTTAGTGGGGGGGGGGTATTTTTTGATGTCTTTTCAGAAATGCTGTATATTCAAAAGAATACCGTAAAGGAAAGCTCCATGTGGTTGACATGGCCAAGGAAGTATTACCAGAATGTGAAATACAATGCCCTGAAAGATATTTAAGCTGATTTATTAAAAAGACCACAGCTGCATATGAAATAAAATAGACAATGGGGGAAAAATACAACAACAACAAAAGACCATCAGGCTCACTCTCATTTTTATGCCATGGAGAAGAACTATACTTTTAGGGAACATTACTGCTTTGGATTTAAAAATTAAACATAAATCCTGACAGAAAATATATTTATTGGTATTTTAAAATGTTTAGAATCATTTTCTTATCATAGATAAGTTAAATTACAAACATTTGACAGTGATCTTAATCATTTAAATTGAATGACTACTAAGTTTGTTTATCTATTTTAGCCAACTAAAAAGTCATCTTTTTATCTTTATTTTTTTATTTTATTTTTTCAAATAGATTTATTGCTCTTAGCCTAAATACAATAGTCTTTATTTTGTTATTTGAATAATTTGATTTAAAATAAAAGAGAAGGACATTTAGCTTTTAAAAGCTTTTTTTAATTAATTAAAAAATATATAAAAAATGTTTATATATATATATATATATATATATATATATATATATATATATATATATATATATATATATATATATATATATATTATACACTTTATGCTGACTTGACCATGTCCAGCATTAATTGTCATTATGTGCAGGTGGTCAGTTGCTTTTTTACTTTTTGGGGTTAGAGGAACAAAAACACCCATGGAGCTCAATCTTCAAGTAGCTTTTTATGTGATATATGTGGCTACGTCTTTATGGGAGTAAATGAATTTGTGTATGTATGTTTGTTTGATTAGGTGTGATCAGTGGAGGTCCACTGTCCAGTCATTCCAAGACCACAGCTGGGATGTGCCATAATGCAACCATCTTGATTGCTGCTGAGTTTATCCTCTATTTAATTGGGAGTAAAATGAGACAATTGTGCTTTGCGCTATTGGATTTTCGAAAGAATAAAAGTGATAGTGTATTGTCCCTCCCTTCCCCCACACTGCCTAGCACATATTGTATCCAGTGGAGGAAAATGAGGTTTGGCAGTGCCACCATGAGGTTGGGGCTGGATTTTATTTGTCTTGAGGCAACCTGGAGCCCTTCCAGCCCTTCTCTCCTCCCTTCTTTTTCCACTCTTTTGGAGTTCTGTGAAGTGGAGCTGAGTGAGCGCTCCATCTCTCGCTGCCGTCTCCCTTTTGTGTGCCTCGGCTCGCAATCTTTGCTGCAGGGTTCAGTGGACCTTGAGAAAACACCAGCAGAATCTGTCACCATCTCCCCTCCCTTGAAGGACAAAGTTGGCCGGCCACTTCTGAAGCTGCAGTGACCCGAGCACTGAACCCTGCTTGAGCCTCTAGAGCATCAGTAACAGGGCCACATCAAGCCAACACTGCCATGCTGTCATGTACATATTCTCCTGTACAGGATGATGTTTAAATCTTTACAGTCCAAAGAATTTTACAGCCCCAAAAACGATTCACCCTCTACCTATCCATTGACTGACAATTATTATCATGACTTTGTTATTATGAGTACAATAATTCTGGTATATTTATGCCAATTTGTCCTGGCCCAGATGGTCCTTAATTGGTTGGCAAAGGCAGAGAGGGAGTCCTCTTTGAGGCGTGAGGAGGGATTGTTGCAGTGAATGGCTGGCGGTGTGATACAGGGCTGAAGCGGGGAGAGAGCAGCTTGCACAAAGGGAGCACCAGCCATGCTCGCAGGGGGTGGGTCCTGAAGAAAGACTGCCCGAAAGGCCTGGCTTTACAGAGGAGAGGGGACTACAAGTGTGTGGGAATGTATCCTCCCAACAGACTTCAGAGAGAAAGTGCAATGTGATAGACTGTCTATGTGTGCATGTATGTATAGATGAACTAAAAAGTATGCCTATCTATCTATCTGTCTATCTATCTATCTATCTATCTATCTATCTATCTATCTATCTATTGAAAAGTATATTGAAAAGTAGGCTATATTGAAAAGTATATTATGAAAAGTATATTTCATCTGCTCATATAATGCTAATACACCAAAATACTAGAAATCTGTTTTGTACTTTTAAAATACTGACAACAACCGTAAAAACACAAGTGGTACAGATAAAGCCACTTGATGAAACATCATAAATAGATTTTTCACAAGCTGAGGTAAATATTAATGTATAGAAGATGCACAGTTTACACACAATTACTAAACACCATCATGGTGACACATGACTTTAAAATAATGCAATAAACATTAATTTAACAACATGAGATGCAACATAAAGCCCTAATGTACATAACTGAAAAAAAACCTTATTTTTAAAAATAAAACATTATTTTTATAAATTAAACTTTTTTTTAACATATAAACATCAAATGTAAAATGTCAAACAGGGAATGTTAGTTAATCTGTTTTCACTGTAAATTATAAAATGACTTGTTCTTTTTTAATTCTAAAAATGTTGCATTTAAAAGTAATTTGCTGTAAAATTACATAAAATCTATCTATCTATCTATCTATCTATCTATCTATCTATCTATCTATCTATCTATCTATAGTATCTGTCTAGATTTAAATGCTATATATAAAGACATCAAACTCAAACACACACACACACACACACACACACACACAAACACACACATGCACATGTGCTCTTGTGGTCACCAGTTATACTTACCTTACTCACCCTTACATTGAAATGATTTGAGCTGTCTCTGATATGACACTTTTTCATCTTGGCTTATTGCTCTTTTTAAATAAGAGACAAAAGAAAAACGACATTCGCCTTACATTGCCACAACACCTAGTAGTCAATGTTTTTACAAGCACATAGCTAAATTAACCTGTGTCATCTTGATAAGCCTGTGGAAACACTGAGAGAGCCATCGAATCAGGACTTAGTGCAATAGCAGATCCCATTATTAATGACACAGGCAGACCTGGGTGCGGTCAGAAGTCAGCAGCGCAGGAGAAGTTCTGGTGTGACTGGTTTCATTAGAGCCCTGTTTTCAGGCGAGGTGATGGCTATTCACTTGTCCTGAGAGGGGTGAGAAACGGAATCTCTTTCACTCCTGCCAGCACCTTGTCACTTTAATTTATTTTCTGACGCTTGGCTTTGACACCTGGGAATGCTATGAGACAAGAGGAGTAGACCAGGATCATGGGAAGGTCCTATTTAAAGGCAGTGCTTGACACAAATGACATTTCTTTCATCTCAGCTTCTTCATCCTTTCTTATTAAGGAGAGGAATGTGTCACAGTTTAAGGCATGATTTTTCAGATACTGCCTTACTGACATAAAGCAATACATAATTTTTACTTTGACTCTGAGGACTATCTTTCTTTTTAATTATAATTTTTAACCCTTTGTCATATTTCACACAACATCTAGACTGCATGTTATATGTAAATCTAAGCCATTTTAATGCAGATATGAGTAGGTCTGACTGTTTTGTTTAAATGTAAATGCCAAGTGAAAGACTAACTGGTCATTTTTGAAGTGCCTCAGTAATGCAGTAATGTCTATGCTAGTTTTAGCATTGCATTTTAAGGTATAATGAATTCTGAATTGTATATCATGATCAGAATAATAAAAGTTTGCCAATATTTCTGCAATATTGTCATACTTTTTAGTGACAATTCTTGTGAAGCATACACATCCAAAAACAACTGATATAGTTCTTGTGCATAAATAAAGTGCAGATATTATAGTTTGTTTTTAAAACTATTCACAATGTAGTGCAATTTAATTTTTCCATTTTCCAGCCAAATACCCTTAAGCCTAGAATACATTTGACTCTGGAATATGTAAGTTTGCACTCAGAAGTGAACCATGACTTTTTGACTCTTGATTAGAGAATCTGACAAACTGCTCCAAAATATTGGAATAGATTGCATCAAAGGAAATTAGAAGTAGTAGTTGATGAATTTTTAATCTTAGGAAAAGGGGGGATTTCTAAATTTTGAATCAAAAGCTCATGCTTCAGACCAACCAAGCAGAACAAGTGAACTCAATAAAGTTGACAAGCTGTCAATGGCATGTTAATAATACAATATGCTTCCCCTTCCTCAAGGGGGTGCATCTTCACTATGCAGGTCACCGACTGTATTGAAAAGGTTAAGGATGGGCCATAAATTTATAACGGATGCTACAGCAGCATTGGGGCTGGAGCACTAATGGATGACCTTGTGGCTAGGCTACTCCAGACTCAGGGAGATCAGATCTCACCAGCTTCCAACCAGCAGGATGACCTCCTTCCCTCACCGGCCTCGGCCTCAGCCTTTAACTTGCTGATCTTTGACCAGCTTATTAAGCAGACACCTGCTTTCCGGTGTGGCTGTAAAGAGAGGAGAATGTCTTTAATTTGATGTAAATGTTTGGTGTGACAGTATCCTTCCGACTAGAGGGATTCCATCTGTGCAACAGTATAGATTATTTACTGTCTTTACAGCAGAGAACTGCTCTTCTCTCCTCATATGCCCTGAAGTCAGTGAACTCTGATCTGAGGGCCTAGCACTGCTTTGACAACAATAGTGCTTGCTGAGGTCAAAACATAATGCGGAAGGAAAATACAGTATCTCACCTTAGTTTGTGCCTTTTTGAATTTACATATATATATATATATATATATATTTACATATATATATATATATATATATATTTATATATATTTATTTTTTGCTCTGTTTACTTATTTAAAATGAGCAAATGCAACACAAGTCTCAATGTGACTGCAATCCACTTAAATTTATTTAAGTGATTATTTATTCTGTTTTAATTGGAACTACATGAATGGTGTACAATGGCGTTAGCATGGCATTGCTGTAACTGGGTTTACAGCATGTTTTGCATGTGACTAGATGGGGAGCCAAAATGTTGAAATGAAGTGCTGTTTGCATGGTGAATAAGGAGAAGATTTTTTAGGTTTTTGGGTCTTACTGTTGAGAAAAGTGGAGCTTGTGATTAGGATGTGGATGGGTACATAAACAACTGTATACTCAAATATGTAACTTTTCCATTTTCTCTAGTCAAGTAGTAGAGATTTCAGAATTTTCTTTTCTTGCAAATACAGGGTAGGTTTAGGGTAAGGGGATAGAAAATACAGTTTTTAGAGTATAAAAACCATTACACCTGTGGAGAGCCCCCTTAAACCACGTTTACCAACGTGTGTGTGTTATATGAACCACCAACAGCAACAGACTATATCCATTATACATAGACACACACACACAAACATACAGTCGAACACCTGTACTGTGACATTTTATTTGTTTGGACAGCTCTACAGTGTTGGGGACAGGTAGTTATATGTGATAAACTGTGTCCTCTTAGCTATGGGCTCCAAGGGCATTACTTCCTGCCCTATCTAATGTGCATTGAGAAGTAAATGCAGTGGCAGGAGAGGACGCCCAGGTGTGTGTCTGCAGGGCAAAGATCCACTCTGTATTAAAGCATCTCCTAGTAGTTTCTGACTGGAGTGGGTAAAACAATTCAGACAGGATTTACTGCCGTTTGTTGGTGCAATTTGTCACTTTTGTGCCCAGGGAGTTAATATTAGAGGACACTTTGTGTCCATGTACTGTATAAATAAGCTGTTGCGACCTCTCTGTCTGTACATTTGGATTAAAATATCCCAGAATCCCAGTAAAGGATGTACTGAAAGCAATAAAACAAGGCCGGACGTTCTAAAGTTATAGTGTCATTATCACATTTCTCACCCTTTGTGTTGATAACTGTGGAGTGTATTAAGAGTTTTCATCCCTCATTTACAGTTTACACTTACAACTTCAGTCGGTTTATAAAAGTATGGATCTTTGCACTTGCTAGTGACATGTAGATGGCTTTAAGGGGAGTTAATAATTGGTGTCATTATACATCCAGTTGAGGATGTAGTCCTCTGTCAAGGACACAAAGCTAGCAGCACAGACCCTAAAGACCTCTTGCTATCTCAGGGACCGGCCTAAGTCAAACTTCAGGCGAACAAAGAAAGCCCAGCCTGAGCCATTAAGGTATAGCTTGGGAATGACACTGACCTAGGTCTGCCATCCTGTATTGTCCCACCATCTGCACCGATGTGAACTTTGCCTTAAAATCCTGCCTTCTCAATTAACATGTCCAGCTGGGTGGAGAATTCCGCCAGCTCCCTAATATCATTACTATGGTGGCAGAGTGGGATATTAATATTAAAAAAGTGCCCAGAGCTCTTTCTTGGGCTCCGGGAAGGCCTCTGCTTCTCACGGCGTAATGAGGTGCACATACACAGCGGTGTAATTCTAGAAGCCATGCTCTTATTAGGTTCTGTTCAATGGGAGAGGGAGGGGAGGAAAGAGCAAGAGCGAGAGGGAGCGAGGGAGAGAGATAGGCAGAGAGGGAGATGTCTTGGACTGCCTTTGTTTTTTAGACTCTCACAGATTCTCCTTTGTGCTCCTCAGAGAGTCCAGACAAAGGGCCATCTCTAGCCTCTCGCACCTTGATCATGGACAAGTGGCTTCCTCCGTGCCTCTATCTCGCACTCTGCTGCCAGTTTCAGATACGCTGCCATTCCCGGCAAGCAAAGTGCGTATCAAAGTAAAACGGCTATCTTTCAAAGCCAGCCTGGTGAGGTCTCTTTTGATGCCTTCTGATTCCATAAGAAGGGCTCTCTGATGCCCATTTGGTACACGTATATGGGTATAGGGAAAAAAGAAGTCATTCTTAAAATCAACAAAGTCTTTGAATGTAGGACACCGCAAGCTTGTGACAGTTAATCTCCCCCCACAGTTCTGCAGACGGTTGTGGATTTAGAGAGTTGGCATCCTTGCTGACCAGTGCTGTTTGATTAGATAACAGGACCTACTTCTGACGGTATCAATGGTCCACCATGCTAAAATGAAATGATTCAGTCAGCCTATAGCATGACAGGGGGAACCGCTTGCCCGTCTGACACAATGCGCTGCCAAGCTGGCGTGGCTCTGCCGATTCCATGCGAAGGCAGCAGCTTGCACCAGATGCTGGGAATTAGTTGGTCCCTGTGACAATCAGAGCTTGTGAGCACCACTCTCTTCTTGGGACAGATTGTGCGGCGTTTCTGGGCAAACCAGCATGCTTTATTCAGACCATCTTCGGCATTCTTTCTTCCTGTCTGACTTTTGCCTCTGTCTGTTTCACATTTGAAACTGTGGCTCTGTCAAAGCTATTATTGGCTTCAATAATGCTGAGTGGCCCAAAGCATGTCACCTGGCTTGCTCATTATACTCGGTTAACATGCTGACCAGATCAAGACCCCCTCTGTGTCTTTTTTGTTGCCAGAAGAAGTCCATTCACTAGTAGAACACAATAAATAATATTGACACTGATTCAAATCCATAGAGAGGCATTATTGGATAAAGAGGAGAATCGTCTTGATAAATTTAGCGAAACCTATCAAATTAGTATCAGGCACTGAATGAGGCGATGGTGGTGGAGCACAATGGTTTTTGTAGAGTGGGCTGTGTGGATTCAGATGGTATGTGACCCATGCTTCTGGCTAGAAACAAGGTTGCTCTGGCCACAACATTCAAACGATGCAGCTGTACAAACAATAGAGTAAAATGTAAAAAGGCTTGATTTGTTTGTCTGATCGCCAGGAGCTACAGTCATGCTTCCCTTCACTTAGATATAGACATTCCTCCTTCTTCTTTCCTCCTTCATTTTCATGTTCTAGGTTTTACCATTGTTATTATTTTTTACTCTTGTCAATGAGAATGTCTGGTTTTAATTTAAATGCATTAGTTAATTGTTAATTTTCCAAGAAAAGGATTTAGGGATTTTATCAGAGGAACTTTACAAATCTGATTACATTCGAGCAGTTCATGAACTCAAAGGAAGGACTTTTCACCCTAGCTCACAAACACATGGTGAAGTACTAAAATTCATAAAGATTTTGTTGTAGAGCTTGTTAGGTTCAATTGACAGCACTTGTGGCATAAAGTTAAATTTTATTTCTTTACAAAAAGTGATAATCTGGGTTACAGTGAGCACCTTCCTAATCTTTTTCTGTGTAAAGTTATATCCAATTTTATAGCTTAATTACCATAACAAAATAACACCCAAAACCAACCACAAATGTTGTTGATTGAAATACATGTTGAACCTGGAATATTCCTTTAAATTGCACTTTTATTTATTTTTAATTCATAGTTTAATAATATTTTTATTTATAGAAATTGGAATGTTTTAAAGACCGTTTTCAGAGGTAAATCTTTTCATATGATGCCCTGTGATAAAGCCAAATTCGAAGCTAGTTTGTCTTTTAGGTCCTTTGTGAGCAAAATCTTTGCACTGTGTATGTATTTAAGCATGTGCTGCTTTTGTGTCATACTGGAACCCACATTTGGGGTCCTCATGGGGGAAATAATATACAACAATGATATCTTTGATCATTGTAAGAACTCCAGCAGCCCAGGAGCTGTGTTGAGTGTGGTTATCATCAGCCCATTTTCTATCCCCCCTTCTCCAAACACACACACACACACACACACACACACACACACACACACACACACACACACAAACAGCAAGCACGAATCATTCCCGGCCTGCTCCATCCCATGCGCCAGTGCGGGGCTTCAAAAGCAATTTCAGCTGAAAAATAAGGTGCTTTTCTTCAATTTTCGAGCCATTTGTGCAGGGGGTTAGTCTTGTTTACCTAGCCAGTACACTGGTATTTACATACCTCTTTAAAGGGAAAGGAAAAGATGGCCAGTATGATTTATGGACTGCAGCAGAAGCACAATTTTCCATGTTGTGCACCTAATCTAAAAGGCCAGAGAGAAAGGTCGCATCGGCCATACAAATACCAAGGCCCATCTATGGAGAGGGGGAGAGCATATGCAATCCCTCTGAAAAAAAAGAAAAAAAAATTGTCAGTGGACCTTTTAAGGTACAGGATTATAGAATGCATAAAGCATCTTAGTTTCATATATGGCTTTGAGGTAGATGAGCATTGAGGGAGCCCATGTCACTGTTGGTAAAGATTATTATTACAAGAAATACATGTATGCTTGATGTCTGTGAAAGCTAATCTGATTGGGGGAGCCTCGACATTCACAACATTAAAAAAAAAAAAAAAAGCATATAAAATAACCAAAGTATAGAACTAGAATAGAAACCATTTTTGATGCATTTGGATGACTTGAAAGGTGTATAAATTACAACACAAAGGCAAAGATTACAGCAGGTTGGTGTTGCCAAAATGTGTTAAAGGGATTGTTCTTGCAAAAATAAATAAATAATATTCTTTCATTATTTATTCACCCTTATGTTGTTTCAAACCTGTATGACTTTCTTGTTTCAGCTGTTTTTATCCATCTAATGAAAGTCAGTGGTGTCCAAAATTGTGTTCTGTTTGAAAACTGACAGCGTTTTAATTACTTGGTGAACTTTACCTTTAAAGTGAGAAAGCGGAGATGGAAAAGGAGATGAGACAATGAAAAAGAGAAAGGCACAAAGAGCAATGCCCTGTGTCAAGTTCTGATGCTCTGTAGTTCTAACCTTTACCCTGTCCCTTCCCTTGGAGGCTACATGCTACCATGGGATTGAAATAGAGAACGAAAGTACATTTGAAAGTACTTAGTGAACATGATACCGCTTTAGGCCTTTCTGTGTATTTATTCATTTCCCATGCAAGCACACTGTGTGTGAAAGCCATCTTTCTTTAGTGATGCTTTCGCTTGAATTTGATCTGCTTGGCAGGGGTTGGGGCAGAGGGTTGTGGGTTGTGGGAGAGATGACCTATACCCAGTCTTTTATGATTTATCAAAATACCAGTCACAAAATGGATGGCATCCTGCCTGAGGCAGTGATCTCTGAACATGCACAGTTAACAATCAATGGCCGTTCTCTCTCATTTAATATCCATTACAGGCTGACATTCCTTGTGTTGCTCATTAATATTAACTCTGTGGTATTACCATGTGGCATGGACTTAGGTTTCTGTTCCTGGGAAAAAAAGGGGGGATTGCAACTCATGAAAAGGTCAGAGGAATCACAGAACTGCTGCAACACTTGACAAAATAATAAAGGGCATCACAATCAAGCTATCGTATCGGGACAAGCCACCAGCGGCAAAATGACAGCAAGCTCAACCGCATTGAAAAGCCCGGGATAATGCATGCATTATTTACCATGAAAAGTATTGTTGTTGCTGCAGGCTGTAGGTACTCTATGACATTTTAATAGGTGGATAAAAATGGTGACAATGAGGATAATTGGAAAAGATTTGCATCTTGACAATTATGATTCAAATGGCTTTGGTTTAGGTAACCACATCCTATAGAATATGTTAGCGGGAAAGACAATCAGGCTTCTTTTATACAGCTCAATAGCAAGTGATATTTACTCTGCTACTTTTGTACATAAGTATGTACGCTAAGCAATTAGTTAGCTTGCTTTGCTATCTGAAATTCAGCAGTACTGTACACTATAAACGCTCATTAGCCCCATGACTCCCTGTGTCCGCTCTGTACTGACCCACTGAACTCTCTTGATGTTGAGGAGGATCAAGTTCAGTCCTAATGACGACCCAGAGCTGACCTCTCCAGAGAAAACAAATGGAACCTCAAGGTGATGTTTCAATCCAGCTAACCACTTGGGTGTCCCAGGGAGGCAGGAACAGATGTAGCTCTAAGGATGGGAAAGGGGTGAGGATCAGGTCAAGGTTGCCATACGCCAAGGTTAGGGTCAGATAAGCACGGCTGGCTTGGGGTCTTCACATGCCCAAAAGCCAATAAGGGGAGGGAAAGATTGCAGGAACTGTGGATCAAGTGTTGGTCCTGGGAGACTGGGTGGGAGCATTTGCTGTCATCTGTGAAACTTCAGAGTAGCAATTCTCAGGGTCAGGGTTTAAAGACACAGGATGCTAATTCAGAAATGTGTAGCTAGTTGTTGTTTTCTTGTGTTTTGGTAACTATTTGCAAATTATAATTTTTTGTACAGATTTTTAAATGCATTTAGTTTAGCATAGAATCTTTAGCAGCAGATCACTTTTTTAAAAGACATTTGCATCCCATGTTTTCATTATAATGCTGTGAGGTACTATGTATTTAATTTTATGTGTTTATTAACATTTTAAGATTAAGATTACAAGGTGCATTAGTAACTGGGTCACTATTTTTATGATTTTGTGTTTTTAAATCAGACTTTTGCTATCAGAAAAGTCCAAACATACAGGTACAAAATACAAAAACTGATATATTTAGCTGAAGGTAAGAAATCTAATTATTTACTGAGTAAAACATGGGTGTGATGGTGCAATTAAAACTACTGGGTACAGCTTATATATCTTTACCCAGTACAACATCAGTTGAAGTTGTCGGTCCCAGGGTATTTCTAGGGAATACATTAACTCCAGCATTCTTATTTTGACTTAATTAATAAGATCGCTTAAGTGATTTATTTGATTTCCCATGTCTGGATGGTGCAGTAATAATGCACCGGAAAAGTGCAAAGAATTTGCTTAAATGACAGAAACTAACAGCCTTCGAATAAAACTGCAATTAATGTCATCCTCAGTAAGAGGAAGACTAATAAGGAGCCTCTCATTTTGCAACAGGTCCAATCAAATGTAAATGTATTCTGTCAGGTTGTGTCTCCATTAATTAGAATGAGCTAGTTGTTTGTTAAACTCCTTTAGCACCACTGGCTGTCACTTCTTAGCTAATTTACTCCTGATTGTGGCACAATGGTGCCCATTTTGTAACATTTTAGCCTGTTAATAGCAAACCTAGGCAAAAACACCTCTGTAATAGAGATAAAATGGTATAATAAACACGTGTTAGCATTGCTGTGGGGCACATTTCTGAGATGTGCCGGCTCTGCAGTCGACAGTGTGAATCAAAATCATTATGCTCTTCATTAAATTGAACAGAATTATCATGTCATTTAGACTACTATATAATTTTTCTCATTTGATTTACTTATAAGGAGCAAAAACGATAACTTAATCTTGAGTGTCATGTGACACAAACGTGCATTAGAATATGAAAGACAGAATTTTTCTAATAAAATCCGCCAGCAACATGATAGACACGTTGTAGTTTCAGCAGGAAACTGCCAGTGGAACATACCTTGTTGGGCTGTAACACTAACATAAACATAGCAAAAATACTAAATATTTAATGAAGATGGAGATACTGGAAACTCATTGAATTTCTCTCACATTAACATGATATGCAATGAAAAACCAAGCAGAACCAGAATAGACAGCCTGCTGGATGTTATCTACAGTACAGACCCATTCGAGAACTGCGGTGAATACTTCTTGATTTGTCGCTCTAGATATGATTGCAAAGTATTATTCTTATGTCTATATAAAATTTCAGTGGAACTGTGATGTGCACATAACTGTGACCTTAACAGTACTGGATCAGATCTTACAAAATGGGAAGTTCTGTGACATTTAGTCTGTGATTTGTGCCTTGTTGATAATGTATTGTATTTTATTTTCTAATACTTTGCTTTTTTTTTTTCTCTGACAGTGTACACAGGGTTTTTTTTTTTTTTTTTTTTTTTTTGAGAGGATGTCATTTATACATATTGTTTACATATATTTATATAATATATTTTCATTCTTTATCTGCATACTCAGTTACAAGTTATTAAGTTACACTTTGGAGACATACACAAATCAGCATTAATTTAAAAGAAGGATGGACCACAGTGTGTGGCTTCACTAATCATGTCATAAAAACTTGTATGGCAATAACAACTGGGGTTTAAATGAAAGAAAATAAAGAGAGCACGGTATCATTAGCACCAGCAATAAAGAAAAGGAGACACAAACCTGGAGCAAGAAAGAGAGAGGGAAGGAGAGTGAGGGAGAACGTGCTCTCTCAAAGGTCAGTTCTTCTTTGTAGTCAATAATTGACATTTAAACGTGCGTTTCAGACGTCACTGATAATGTTAGGCGAGATAATGGGGGAGAGCTGCTTACACTGCCACGTAATTATGAGCAAAATGAGATGCAAAAATGCAAATAGCTTTGAGCCTGCTCCAGCCCGCCTTTTGTCCAGCACGATGACGGTTGTGCTGGATGATAGATACCACGCCGGCGGTGGCAGACTGCACCGTGACATGTGGGAGTGGAAGCAAGCAGGGAACAGAATTAGGGCAAATGCACCACACTCCTCCTGAAAAAAATTAAAAAACAAAAACAACTCAAGCATGCACAAACACACACAAACATGACAAATTTACCACTGCAATGTCTAGTTTCTGTGTGAATGCTCTCCAATGCGCCACTTTACAGATGACTAATTGTTACAGGCAGAGAAGCCTTGTGAGTCAATTTATGACTTGTGAAAATGTGAAATTGTGAGAGTGTGGCAAGCTGTGGCAATGTGAGTCATAGAGAGAGAGAGAGAGAGAAGTAGGGGGAGAAAAATCCGATCTATCCTTCCCATACAAGACAAGGAATTATCTTGATTATGCATACAGCTACTGTATATTGACTATATACAGTGACCTCATGTGCAAACAACACAACATCAGCTGAGATTGTGTAGTAAGCAGAACACAGAATTATGCAGAGGGAAGAAGTTCCTCCTGTCTTCTATATGACATCAGGTCACCGGTGGGGTCAGACAGTGGGATGTGGGCGGCTGTATGCTAAGCAGAGAGCAGTGGTCGGATGCCCTGGTCACACTAATTGACGTATGAGGCAGACCTGCATGGGACGAGGGCCAGAAGAACACAAAGCAGAGGGAATACAAATAGCGTTTGGGAAAAACGTCTGCGTTGGATTATTGAGAGATAAAAGTATCAGTGTAAACCTTGCATCTGTGTTCAATTTTCAAGCTTTTTAAGCAGAATAATGGGAATATTTTAAATTCAATGTGCTTTAAGATTACACAAAGTAATGTTGTGACAGAAGGTTTTGCTAGAAAGCACAGGGCATGTAAATATTTATAGCTTGACCAACTTTTTAATCAAGCTGCATGATGTTAAACACCTGAAAAATACAATGAAATAACATAATTTTGCCGCATCACTGCAAAATCTTTAGCCGGTCAGTGTCCTCAACACAATAAAAATGGTAATGAGCTTCCTTTCTCCAGATGAGGCGTGTAAACCTGCACCTCCCGGCATATGTTTTGATAACATAAATCACCTTAGATCAAGTATGCCCTAAAACATATTGCCTTGACCCCCTACCCAGCCTGCCAGACCTCTCCCACCCTTCCATTTTGGGTAGGTAACGGAGTGGCACAGACTGGCTGTAAGCAGTCATGCTGTTTGTTAGCGGCAATTAATTTCTCTGCTGCTTTTGCTCTATTCAGCAAAAAGCTTTTGTGCTTAAAATCCTGCGTCTCTAAGCCTCCCCTCTTGTTAAAAGGAAAAAGAAAAGTGAGTGAGAGATGAGAGAAAGTGAGGTGGGGGAAGAGAGAGAGAAAGAAAGAGGTAGTGTGAATCAGGTAGTGAAAGAAAAGGCACACAGTAAGCTAAGGATGGCAGATTATCTTGGTCCAGTTAAGCATGTAATTGCTTATATTAGTTAAAATCCTTTCAAATATCTTCTTTGCACCTCATCTCACTACTTCATAGGCTCAAATATTTGACAATGGATGAAGATCAACTAAAATACGAATCTCCATTAGTTGCCAACCACCATGACAGACATTCTCTTCCAGAAGGCCGTTTTCAGAGGATTTGTGAAGGCTTCAAAAAAGCATGTTAAACACTCTCCCCTTTTTTTCCCATGTCCTCTTTCTCTGTCATAATGGACTGAACTGCATTTACAGCTAAGCATATCCATTAACACCGTTCCTTTGTGCATCATATGCACTAAAACATCACGAAACCGCTGCGATAAACTTGAAGTTTAAGTTTTCGATGTTTATTTCCTGCTCACAGAATAACACCCGTCTGTAATTTCCCATAGCTGGTGGTGACTTTGCCACCAGGGCGAACGCACAGCGACACCAGTTCTGACGAGAGCAGTGTGCTGGAAACAGATTGGAGGGAACTGATCAGAGGTGTTTGTGCTAAAGTAAAAGAATAGATGTGTCTTAACTCCTGAGACTGAGAGATTGTGATGGATGGTGACAGACACAGTAGTCCGCAAAAGGATCTGGAGATTGTGTGTACTGCTTCTGCCAAGCCTTTATACATAGCCACTGTTGCTCTATGTCCTTGTGGATGGATGCCCACCCTGTGGAGGAGGGGCTTCTTTGACTGGGGGCTGTTAGGTAAAAGAGAGCAATTGACTTTCACTTTTACAATGTCATTTTATCTCATTATTTTTTTGGTTTTGTTGAGCATGTGCTGCTTTTTTGAAAGGGAATTCCCTTCATCAAAACAAATAAATATTATTTTACAATTAATATTTTCAGTCAACTTATTTATTTTTCACTTGATTTATTTACTTATTTTAATTAGGTGAAAAGAATTAAAGTAAAAAAAAAAAAAAAAAAAAACAATGATTGTTTCAGGTAATGGTCAGCAGATACAATGGCTGTCAACGGTGCTGAAAACTAATACACTTGACTGTGAATAAAAAGGTAACAGTGATGAATTTCATCAGGTGGGAGGGGGAAGGTTTCGAGTTTTGCCAGGTGTGTTTGGGCCTTGCCAAATGCCACCTTCAGAGCAGAGAGAGTGAGCTGTTTGCCGCCCGCCCAATGAATGCTAATGAAAGCATGTGTGTGTGTGTGTGTCTAAATGTTATTCACACTGGATCAAACTAAGCCTACAAAGAGGTGCAAAAGCAAGGCTGGCAGACTACCAAACCAAAACACCCTGGAAGCATGTCAGTACATTACATTTACTTAGCACATGTAGCAGTGGAAAGTGTGTCAGGCACAATAATCATCAGAGCATAATGGCTTTTTTAGAAATTTATGTTCATCTGCATCATAAACTGCAAAGCTAGCAGTGGCTGCTCTTTTTCACATGATTGGATATTGAAACATGCCAAGGTTTACACTGTACACCAAATGCTGCACACAGTTTTGTTTTTTATTTTAGCTTTGGCTGAAAATTGGCCTTGAAAAAGTGGTCCCTTTGTTCCTGTAAAGTTAAGTGACCTGAAAGAGCACAAATTTTGCTGTCACCTTCTCACACACCACTTCAGTTGATATAATTTGCTCTCAAAAGGTGGGTGGAATAGAAGAGTCTGTGAGACTTTGAAAAGAGTTTTTCCACAGATATTGAAAAAATAAGATTTTTATACAGTTGCCAAAAAAAAAATCCTACTGTGTTTGTTGTATTTCAGCAGATATGAAAGCACAGTGCTGTTTCATTCAAATTCCAGTAAAATGTTTTAACCTCCAAAATTCATCAGTGTTTTTCAAAGTTTGTCATGAGCACCTTCTGTCCCACCATTGTTGTCAATGTCATTCAGGGCAGAATTACTATGCACAGGATCTCGGAGAGGGAGAGAGATGTATTCTGGATAGGATATATTCATGTGAGTCATCTGATTGGCTGACAGTTGACAACCTGACAAGGTCATTGGATGCTCTCATTTAAAAAAATAAAATAAATAAAAAATAGACATTTTAGCAGGACTGGGGTTAGGTGGGTCTATCAGTACTGTCAATCAATTAATGACAATTATTGAGCAAGGACACCCAGGGGAGGTGAGAGGGAGAATGAGAATGATAGTGGCAGAAAAGAACAGAGAGCAGGATAAATTAAGGAGATTGGAAAATAATGACAGAAACCCCAAGGATGAACAGGCCACACATGTAGATATAATTCATTAGAGTTTTAATTTTAGTTTTGCAAATCTGTTTACATCATTTGATTTATATTGTCTGATTTTACACTGTCATGACAATAGTGTGAAACACTCAAATCAAAGAGTGATTAATTTAGTGAACATTATGCGTCAGAATTATATCAAATATACTGTATTAGTAACTACAGTGATGCCTGTGTTTCTTTTAAACTAGCACTGATAGTAGGTTAAGTGACTGAAACAGAGGGCTCACATATTTCAGTATGAAAGGAATACCTTTTGATTAATGAGAGGGCCTGCATGGAAACCTCATTTTAATAAATAAAATAAGAATACAAATACTTATGAGACTGTTTGTGCAAAAGAGATATAGTGAGAAGTGTGGAGGTCCTGAAAAAAAAAAAAAAAATATCACACAGAGCAGAGCACACTTTCTCAAATTGAAGCTATTGAGAGACTAAGAAAGACAGAGAGCAAGGGACAGAAAGCTTTTTGAAATTCTCCAGCTGGCAGGCTTTAATTTTCCACCATTCTAATTAAAATGCAAATTAAATTTATAATTAGCAACCACAGTATCCGAGAAACCACCTTGTGTGCAGCCAAAACATATGGGCCAGCCAGCGGTGGGTAGAGCTGGTTGTCTGTGGCACCAGGGGTGGGGGAGTGGAGGAATAGAGGGCCATCCACACCCTCTCAGTGGGTCTGGAAAATAGTGGGCAGCTAATGTAGACTTGGTGCTGTGTTTGCCTGGGTTCCCCAGCTGGACAAAATCCAGGCCCTCTTAAGACAGTAAAGACGAAGACCACGTTCCACAGTACTGTCACTGTCTATGTCAGAGTTCAGCGCCTGGGTCATCCGGGGCCCATAGAGGTGTAAGCACTGTTGTGTTCTTTCAATCGAAAGGTCCCCGACCAAAATTAACCTCTCTGACACCCAGATAATTCATTTTCACTCATGGAGAACAACAGCAAATATCTGGAATTGCATTCTTCTGTAATCATTTGGGAAAGGAGCATAACATGAAGCTATTACTTGGGCCCTGAAAAGTATTTGGACATTTAAGCCACACTTAAAAACACATATAATGATAATGAGAATTGCAAAATTCAGAAAAGTGAAGTTAATAATAATAATAGCTTGCAATACCAGTAATTTTATTATTATTATTAATATTAATAAAATTATTATTATTATTTCAAAGAAGTCTCTTATGCTCACAGAAACTGCATTTACTTGATCAAAAATACAGTAAAAACAGTGATATTGTAAAATATTATTGCAATTTAAAACAACTTATTTCTATTTTAATATATTTTAAAATGCAATTTGTTCCTGTGATGGCAAAGCTGAATTTTCAGAACCTATTAGGGATTTTTAGGATTCTCCAAAGAATAGAAAGTTTTAAAGAACAACATTTATTTGAAATAAAGTTTTTTTTTATAGCATTATAAATGTCTTTATTGTAACTTCTGATCTATTTATTGCATCCTGAATAAAAGTATTAATTTATTTTAATAAAAAAATATAAAATACAAATACTTTTGGGGTCACTGCACGTTATGAAGTGATTAAGTTATGAAGTGCACTTTAGTCCAAATAAAAAGAAAGAATCTGCCAAACTAGGCAATGTAGCTTGTTTTTTCCATTATTTTTTTCCTTGGCCCATATACACAGCCACTGGTTCTCTGTACGGGTCAATATTTCATTTTCTTTAAGGTGACCGGTCTCAACACTGATGCTGGCCAAATGGCAGCATCAATCGCTCATCAGTTGTCAGTGCTGAAGTGTAGGGTCAAGGCTGGTACATGTCAAGATGAAAGCCACCTCTCCCCATGCACTTTCACTTCGGACAGTGAGACTGACACAGGCTCGCCGCAGAGGGACTGCCTCCAGATACCTAGTTATTCTCTCCAATCAACCTTCTCCGTGCAGAAGTAACCAGTGTCACATATGACCTCCTCAGCGGTTGTGTCAGTTTGTCACCTGTGCAAGACCTTTGGTCCTGTTGTGCGCTAAGTGTCTTGCCCAAAACCAGACTTATCTTGCTAACCTGTCAGGTCATTGAACAAACAGGCCTCTAGCTTTGAATGGACACTTTGATGTCGCCCTGTGACTTGGCTGACAACGCTGGGTCTTTGTGGCTGCTCACAGGGTGCTATTCACAGCTACATAGGCATCCGGGACAATGACCAGTTAAATAATTCACCCCTTATCTGAGGATTCCTTCACTGAAAGAAGTATCCTGACTCAGGGACAAAATTTGGCATGGGTAACGTCCCCTCTGTTTCCCCAGCCAACTGTTTTTATGTTTCCTTTTGAACTCCACAAAGAATTTACAAAGATTAATGCATGTGACTCTTTAGTATGCATCAATCTGCAGAGGACCTTTAAGAGAAGCCTTTCAAGAAGCAATGCCACTGATAACCACAGACCAGCCACATTCAGAAAAGTCAAGATGATGTATGGTTCCACCAAGGTGGGAGCCATTTTCAGACAAAACGCTTTTCCTCTGCACAATCCCTTACATTGTCTAGCCCCTCTTTTGCTATATTTCCCCTTTTGCTGTGTGTCAGTGCCACCTGTTGCCCCATTAATCATGCAGAGAAGATATTCATAAATCATAAACATTCTGCAATTAATCAAGCTGTCAGGTCCGGGGTCACAGGTCAGCTTCACAAGAGCCAAAGGTCGTCACTGGGGTGAGAAGGGGGTCATGGTTGTGTGGCATCTCTCATTCTTGGGAGGTGTCAGAAAAGAGACCGCTAGAACAAAGGAGAAATCAAAGTCCAGGGGGGAGTAAGAACAGACCTGCTAGGGTCCAGATCACAAAGCCAGTCAAATTGACCTGTCATTATATCAAGGGTTCTTCGCCAGACTGTGGCACTATCACGCTCCACCATACCCATTCAAAATGACAGAGCTCCTGTAGCCTACCGGGCTCCTCACTTTGCTCTACTTACATAATTAACAAGTCCATTCTCCTCTTTCAGTTAAAGGACCATATAAAGGAAAATAACCAAAACCATTAAAGGAATATCCCTGCTTTAATGCAAGCTCAATCAACAGCACTTGTGGCATAGCTGATTACCCCAAAAGTTATTTTTTACTTGTTCCTCTTAAAAAACAAACAAACAAACAAAAAAACATCTGGGTTACAGTGAGGCACTTGCAAAATAAACACGTAAACAACATGCATTTTCAAAAATCATGTTAACATCCATTATGCATATTTCCAGCTTGAAATATCACATAACCTTCCCATTTTGAAACAGGTCCCATGACAGTTTAACAGAAAAATGACTGTACAAATCAGAACAACTTTACAGCTCATATAATACAAATGTAATGAAATGTAAAAATAATATTTCTGCTTTTAAAGTCTGGTCCCATTTACCTCCAGTGTAAGTGCCATAACCTCCTTTCTTCTTCTTCTTCTTTTTTTTTCTTTTTTTTTCTTTACTTTATTTTTTGTGATACCAGCATTATGCCACAGATTCACCATAAGGTCACCATGAAATCAAAATTGACCATTCTTCTTCTTCTTCTTCTTCTTCTTCTTCTTCTTCTTCTTTTTCTTCTTCTTCTTCTTCTTCTTCTTCTTCTTCTTTTAATTGAATGTTTTATTATGAATTACTTATCCATGCATATTTTGGTAACACTTTACAATAAGCATCCTTAGTTAACTTTAGTTAACTACATTAGTTAACGTGAACTAGCAGTGAAAAGTTCTTCTGAAGCATTAATTAATCATAGTTAATGTGAATTTCAACAAGTACTAATATTTTTTTTTTTAAATCAGAACTTGTATGTGTTAATATTATTTAATGAACCTGAGCTAACATGAACTAACAATGAACAGGTGTATTTGTATTAAGTAACATTAACAAATAAATCAAGAGTAGTGTTAGTTCTGGTAGGTCACGTCAGTCAAGCTCGCATCAGCTGACTCTCAGCTGATCCACGTCGACCTACATATAGGAATACAATGCCTATTACAGCATCCATATATAAGGACCTTCAGTATATCAACAGCTTTCGCATTGTTCAAAAGCTAATTATCCTCCTCCATCCCTAACTCCTCCTCTTGTGCAGTCCGGACTTGGCCTTCTGATTCCCTTTTGAATCAGAAGTACTAAAATGTGTATATTAAATTATTGTACATTAATGATATCTGCAATACATTTATGTTGGTTCTGTTCTGTTTACCCTAGGGGGTTATTTCTGCACTCCCTTTTTAATTCATGTGCCCTTGTGATAATTAATAAAAAACATTAACTTCCTCTCCCTTGCATCAACATCTCATCTCTGATGATGTGTGCGTCACAACAAAGGCAGGGCAATAATCCTTCCTTTCCAACAACCTGTCACTCACACGAGATTGCAGAAATTAGAAAATGACAATCATTCAATCAATTCCCAATATCCAAAATCAAGTCCTGCCCAACATTTTTCTCATTCGAGAAGCCATTTCATTTGAATACCTCACAATAGGTACGAAAAAAGATTATGACAATTTCCATTTCATGCTGACTTTAAATTCTATTGAACTCTGAATATTCCTTTAAAAAGAACATAGTTGCCTTGCTTTGATAAATCCAGCACTTATAGCTTAAAAATAGTTATTCATAAAAATAGAAAAGCAAAACAAAATAGAAATATTGGATGGATGGATGGATGGATGGATGGATGGACGGATGGACAGACGGACAGATAGATAGATAGACTACCAGTCAAAAGTTTGGGATCAGTAAAACTTGTAATGTTTTTTAAAGAATTCTCTTATGCTCATCAAGGCTGCCTTTGTTTGATAACAAATACAGAAAAAAAAAAATAATAATAATCTTGCAAAATGTCATTACATTATAAAATAATGGCTTCTATTTTAATATCCTTTAAAATATATTTTATTTCTGTGATGCAAAGCTGAATTTCCATCAGCCATTACTCCAGTATAAATGCAGCCTTGATGAGCATAAGAAACTCCTTTAAAGAAGATTAAAAATCATTCTGATCACAAACTTTTGATTGGTAGCGTATATATATATATATATACTGTATATATATAATATATATATATATATATATATATATATACTGTGTTATGTCTACCACATCTCTTCGGAACTGTCTAGCTTGACTTACCAAGCACCATTTCCCCTCTGTCAGCCAAGTGTTATTATCTGGCACACTTGCTCAAATGGGAATGCGGGTTTGCAGATGGCGACCTTGGCATGGATGATGGAGAAATTAGCCCACATCACAAAGCCACCATGGCATTTGTGCAGTGCCTGGCACTTTCCTGGCAGTGCTGCAGTTGTAGGTTGAGGGCCTGTCAATGTTCGTAGTTAAAGCTGAAGCCTTGTGCTGCTCCTGTGAGGACATACGTGAGAATTGACATCAGGCCTGCTGTTACCTGTTCTTTGCACACCTCACCTCATCTCCCTGCATCATCACACTCACCTCCCCAGCCAGAGAACAGGGCTTTAATAGGACTCTCGCAGGTGTGGGGTCCATAAGAAGCCAATGGATTGTGACGAGTACCTCTGAAGACAACATGTAGGTGTTTTTTTTTTTAAGTTCAAAAATATCTCATTACTGTTTTTTAGCCATGACTACCTGCTTGTGCATTTTTGTCTATTACCCTGCATGATAGCTCATTACTGTTTTTTAGCCATGACTACCTGCATGACGCAGAGTAGTCACTAATGTCCATTTCTCTATGATTTGTCTATTACCCTGCATGCTCTATAGGGTGTCCAGAGGGATAATAACAAGGCAAGATGGCCTTTCTCTTCAGCATTGTCTCAATCTTCTGAAAATGAGATGGATGCTTTCAGCTCAAATCCATAATGTGGATAGGAATATTGCATTTGTTGGAAACTTCATACAGGATAATCTCATCCCTGGCTCACAGGGGAACTATGTTAGACTATTATGTGTGTGTTCTGTTTTAGACTAGGAACTTCTGTTTTGTTGGATGTATTGAAAAGCTGAACATTATCCTACACTGAAAATATCAAATATATCAAATAAGGTGATTTATAGAGCATGAAATAGTCATTTCTGTGAGTCAGTGAGATGACAGAATCAATACTGCATTCTTACACTTATCTAACAGTCAGATTTGTGTAGTATCATAAAAGGACAGTTTAGTGAGGAATCTGTTTTAAGTTTTTTTGCATATACGGAAACAAATTTTGTTTTATAGTAAATATGTTTGATAAATTAATTTCTTCAGAAGACATTATTTTTATTAATCAGACTATTTGTAGTAGTAGAAGTAGAAGTAGTAGTAGAAGAAGTAATAATATTAAACATTAATCATGGAATTAGAAGCTAAGAATTTGCAGTTACTTAAAGTTTTGAATGTTTTGTTTATTTGATTTTTCACTACGACGATGACGACGACTACTACCATTATTACTAATGGCATTAAAACTAAGCACTAATTAATATGATCCTAAATATGTGTTAAGAATGTTTAATTTCATTTAAGATTCTTCTTTTTGTTATTACTGTTCATTCAAATAACAACAATCTTAAATAAATGGAATCAAACATTTTAAACTTGGAGAGATTTGCATCTCATCTACAAGTGCTTAGCTTTTAATGCCATGTACATCAAATGTGAACTCTGAACACATCAATCACTCCTCAGATTGTGTTTGTCGTTGCATTAGTGAGCATGAATGACATTTAAATCTTACAAGTGTTGCTGCTGCCCTTTCACAGGCTACTTACGTTCTTTTAACTGTATATGATTCTGTCAATGACTGAAAAGTGTTTGGCATATGAATGCTAAGATTGTCAATTGCCACTGTACAGAAGGAGGAAAATGGTCTATAATTGCAGGTGGTCTCCCACAATGCATTTCATGTGCATATTAATGAGGAGAAATTATGGTCAAGTGTAGAAGATAAGAAAAGAATGGATCCAAAGAGCAGACTAGAAATATTCCTAAAGAAACTGATGGGGAAATTTAAATAATTGGTATATATGCGGCTTTTGGTTTGAATTTGTTAATGAAAAAATATACATGAAGTGATTTCACCTTTACTAATACCTCCAATTACATAAAGGTTGATTTTTGTCAAAAAAAAAAAATGAAAAAGAAAAAAGAAAGAAATATAGAGAAAAATCACAAATAGAAAAAGAAAAAAAAGAAAAAAAAAAACTTTTTTTGTTGAGTATATGCACCATTGCAAATAGTGGCTGTTTAACAGTTTGATTAAATACTTTAATCAATCACTATCTTGGCCTGTTTATTAATCACTTTATCAAGCAGTTGATGCATTGCTGCTTTTAATAGACTCAATTTATTTTGATTTCTCTCCCCTTTGTCTTATCAGGAAATTCTCCCAATCTGGGGCTGATAAAGGGAGGGGCACCAGTGGGGGTGTGGTGGTGTACAGGAGTGACTACACTGGAGCTCAGTCTCCTTAACTTCATTACCATCACCACACACTGCCTTAACCAATTTATTAGAGGCAATATGTTCCCTGGGCAAGTGGTGAGTAAACCACACAGCTAAACTCAGATAAACAGCGGGCCATTTGTTTGCCTTTTCACCTGACACAGCGCAGATACACAGTCCTAATAAGATTAATATCCCCTCATCTTCTTCCCCTCCCTTTTTCAATAGAGTGCCTCTAATGTTCCACCTCGACGATCGCAGTTCTTAATATGTAAAGAACAGTAGTGTTAATGTATTTTTATGCTTTTAAGTAACGCACAGCAAGTCGATAGCAGTTTATATCTTTATCGCACAGTCTAAAAAAGATGGTTCTTTAAAGCTTCTTTACTTG
>NC_056589.1:17887936-17967936 GCF_018340385.1 Cyprinus carpio
TTAAATAGCCTACTTTATTTTCAAACGTGTGCCATTTTATTTGTAATATGTTTAAAGAAAAATTTTAGTGGCAGTTCAATACAGAAAGGGAACACACATTTTTTTGCTGTTGTTTATTCTCCGTCTTAATTTTGTCCGGACAGCATAATATTTATGCAAGCATTTACAAAATCCTTGTTGTTTTCAAGTTATTGTCAGCATGAATTTATTTAGGCTATTTAAAAAAAAAAAAAAAGTGATGCTATTCATGAATTCTTTGTGTGCGTTTGTTTAGTAGCCTATAATATTAGTAGTACAGTAGTAGCCAAATAGTATTTTTGTGTAAAGTGTTGTTGTTTGTGATGTGAAATTATTGCAAATTCTATTTTTATTTAGTTAAAAAAATGGCTGTCAGATGGTTTTGAACTATTTAGGACGCAGTTGGCAAACTAGTCATGAAACCTGTATCAGGCTTAATTAGCAGCTACAAACTCTTCGACTAGGTGGGAGAATGTTTCAGGAAAGGTTAGAGAGGTTTCTAAATCTGACACATATTTCTGCCGCTTGTCAGTACAATGTGCAGAGTCGGCAAGCTTCCCTAATTAACTCTCCCCTCTTCATGGCTTTATATGAATCAGCATGCAACATTATCATAATGATATAACATTATTATTGTCCCTATACGTCTCTCTGTGTAGAAATAAATCCAAGCCTTTTCTCTTTTTTTTTTTCACAAACATTTTTACGCGGTTTTGTGTATTGTTGTTTATGTCTTTTTCGTCCTATTGTCACAACGGACAACATACCCAATGACATATTTAAATATTTGTTTATTTAAATATTTACTTTGTTTTCTGGTAGGCTAAATAGGCTATATATATCCATTCCAACATAAAAATCCCTCATACCTAAATATTTAGTTATTTATTTATTTAAGAAATATAGCTGTAAGCAAAAAGAAAGAGAAAAAAAAGAAAAATGAAATGTGAAAAGAAAAATAAAATATGAATTTGATTGTATTTCGAAACGAGCAGGGCTAGGCCGTAGTGAATAGTACTTAAAAGGCAACCTATTTTGACCCAATTAGTGTATTTCTCTGGAGCTTGCCTGTTGTACAGCTCCCAAGACCACGATCCCTTCTGGGTTCTTCTGAATTGAATATGCTGGCTCGTAGATGCCTCTGCCCATCTCCCAATAGCGTATCCGTTGGCTGGGAAACTCCAGTTCTAAGTTCACTGTGCTGAACCCTTTGGCTCCTTTGCTGTGCTGTAAAGCTGTCAGCTTTTTGATCAAGACCCATGTTTCCAAATCAGGTTATAAAACACTTACCTCTCTAATAATTTATTTAAAACCCCTTGAAACAAGTTCAAGAAAATGGACAAAACCTTTTTTTACTGATGTACTTTGATAGCAGTGCCATGTTTTCTCACATGTGAGTGTGGTTTTAAATATCATTTCAAATGAGTCAATTAGGAAATCAGCAGTCAAAATAAAAGAGCTCAATCAATTTGAACATTTCAAGCTTTAGTTGGTACTAAATATGTGTGATATAAAAAATTGCAGTAATAAAAGAGGCTGATAAAAAAGTAGAAAACATAGTTCATTAGTTCCATTCATTTCAAGGAAGCCCTTAAATTGCATTCTTTGTTTTCCCTGTCTGCTCTGCATGGAACCATCAGCCTATACCCAAAGGGGAAGTACAAACAGCAGAGCAATTTGGCATCATTACAAAGCACCGCTACCTGGGTAGCTTCAGTGTTCAGACACACTCAGCTTGTGTCTTGAAGGAATAGAGCATTCTGATGTGACAAGCGAATAGTGTCCCAGGAGTAGAAGGCTCTCTTGAGCCTTTGCCAAGTTGCACTATTCTTCAACTTCTTGTTACTAAAATGTTCTTCCCGCACAACTTCCCACAAAACACTTTATTGTTTTGCCATAAACACAGAAGGAAAAAAGACAAAGAAATGTAAATATCATCCCACTTGTTCTCAGCGATTTCTCTCTCTCTCTCTCTCTGAATTCACTGATGACCTGTAAATTTGCTATTTAAATTGCATGTAGATGCTATAGATTTGCATTAATCAGATAACTGATTGGCTTAAAGTGGAAACAAAATAGTGTGATCTCTCAGACCGTCCAAGAGAGGTAAAAAAATCATGAATCAAACACAATAAGTGACTCTTCGTTCCAGACTAAAACGAGGCTACAAAAATGGCACCATTGACCCGGCTGCGTGATTGAACTCTAGCCCCATGCCATAACAAACTGATGACCCACTTTATCTCAATGTAGCTGTAACTTAAACTTCTCTCATCAGTCAAGCTCCAATCAAGTACTCTAGTAAAATGCTCACATGCCTGGCCTCTGATTACTCATCAGCCAGTGTGAAATGGCTTCTTGAGACTCATAAGTTATGAAGAATGACCCAATTATCTCAAGGGTGTTCTAAAACTAAAGACGCTGAATAAAATTGTGCAGTTTTAGGTATTGTCATGTCTGAAATCTCTCTGTTGAGGAGAATGCTCAATATTTTGAATTGTAGCTTGAAATGATCCACAAGAAAATAATGAATTAATGTGATTTTTGTCAAAATATTTGCAAGTGTTTTGTCAATATCCATGGAATGCTTCTCATTGCAAACAAAATGGCCTCACTGTTCCCACTCATTGTCCAAAAACCAACCAAAATGGACTCAAAATGAGCAAGGAAAATGTATAATCGTAAATCAAGAGTGGCTTAATCTTCCATTCTGCTGGTGTTAATTCTCTTGTTTCTGAGGAGCAGCTTGGTGTCACCTGGGGGTCCAAGCTGACGCTTTTCATACCAGCAGCACCCCCAGCCGCTGACAGACAGACAGCACAACAACAACTGCCATTGACTTAGCGCTGCTGCAGGAAGAGTTGAAGAAGACGCCTTTTTAAAATATCATCCCAAGCACCAACAGCTTGATCTTTTGTCACTCAGAGGGTATAGCGCTCTCCTTTTGTCTTTGAACGATAAATGATTAATTGTAATGGATAAAAAGAGGTTTAAGTGGGAGGGGCTTCCCAAAAAAGAGTCTGGATGCAAAATAATGTACATGAAAAGCCATCGAGTATTATGAAATTAGATATGGAGGAAAAAGAGATTGAGAAATGAGCAAAGCAAAAATAGGGAAGGAGAGAATTTGATGCACTGACCCTTATCGTCTATGGTAAAAATAGGAGATCAGAAACTGTGCCTTGCTAATTTCCATGGAGATTTTTTTTTATTTATTTTTTTTGTGCTGCTTCTTGTCCATGCCACCAGACCCCCTCCTCTAAAGCAGGTAGGGTGGTCTGCCCTGTCACACTGCTGCCCTCTTGTTGGTCCCTTGCTGTGCCCAGGCATCCTGAGATTACTAGAGCGAAGCTGACGTCTCTATCATCCCACTATACTGCCTTGCCCTTCTCCCGTCAATCCTTACCACACACACATATAAACACCTACAGATCTGTCAGATGATGGCTTGATCACTCTCCACAAACTCTCACTAGTCTCTCACTTTCTGTTTTTTCTGTTTTCATCATTCTATCATTACATAAAACTGTCTCCCTCCCCTTTTTGTAGACCTTTTGCTACCACTCTGCCTTTTCCCCAAGACTTGCTGCCTGCTCTGGGCTTGTGCTTGCCACATCAAAGGAGAATCAAGGGTCACAAAGCCACCGGCATGGAATATAAATGCAGCTAGCAGCATGGAAGTATGGGAAATCAATCCTCTAAAGATCTTCATCTACTTCAAGAGCCCATCATCATCCTCCATCATGTGCACAACAGAGGATCCTGCAGGAACACTTGCATCACGAAAGCTAATGTGCGTAAGATTACAAATATTGTAGAAAGGCCATGTTTGTCCATTTTTAACTATCCTCTTGTGTGTGCTCTAACACTACAAACGTTGTGTCTAGATCCACCTGGGAATTGATGCAGATTCAATAGACAGGAGAATATAAAAAAAGAAGGGGGTTTATGTTTTATACTATCAAACATGTTTAAAATACAGGGTGACTCGATTTCTTTTTTTGTTTTATTTTGTATGAATACTGTGTGTGTGTGTATTATATATATATATATATATATATATATATATATATATATATATATATATATATATATATATGATATATATATATGTATATATACAGTATTCATACAAAATAAAACAAAAAAAGAAATCGAGTCACCCTGTATTTTAAACATGTATATATATGAATATATATATAAGTGTGTGTGTGTGTGTGTGTGTGTGTGTGGTGTGTGTGTGTGTGTGTGTGTGTGTGTGTGTGTGTGTGTGTGCATATGAATAAAGAAGTAGTTGGGAAAGTTTTTTTTTTTTTTTTTTGACTGTAGCTCCCTAAACTAAAAGCTCCACCTAATTGAAAGAATTTCTACTAGCGTCAAGCTATTCTTCTGAAAAGGTAATTAGCTACATTACAAGCTACTAAAATTTAGATGTAATTAACTACACTAATGTGGCAGTACCTTTTAAAAATAACTATTTGATGCTATTATTTATAATGTGATCAGGTACTTTTTAACTTTTTAGGATTTTGAATAAATTTGAATCTTAATTAGACTAATCAAACATGAACATATAAATTTACATTACATATGACAAAACATTGCTAAAAGAAATAACGAACAGCAGTGTTCATTTAAATATGCAGTTATAGAAATATAAAATTCAAATACCACACACTCAGAGACCCGTGAATCATTTTATTGAATCTGTTTATTTACATGAACCACCCGAACAAAGTGATTCACTAAAATGATACAGATTTTCAAATTATTTCAGTTCAATCTGCAATAAAGTGATTTTTAACAATACTTTTGGTTAATTAGTCCACAATGTGGATCTTTAAGAATTAATCACATATTTTTTAAAAGCCTGTAAATATATTAAAAGCCTGTAAATATAGCTGTGATAAGGAACTTACTTTGTTCACTTCATAGCTTGGAGAACTGGAGAAGTAGTCTGACAAAATGACACAGTATATCAATTTATATAAAACAACAGTATGAATAAAATATTGGCAAACGGTGACCAGAATCAGCTCTTTATTCAAGCTGCACTAGGTTGAGCCTCTCATCACAGGAGGGAACCCGTGGCTTTGTGCTGTTTCTGGAATCCTGGGAAAAAATGTCAGACAGTTTATTGAGCAAAACACTGTGGAGAAAATATGTAAACAACCTTTGTCGGAGGCCCTCCACAGAAAACTACTGCCAGCAGAGTGTTCAAGCTTCCCTGCTGTATGTCAATATCATGCTCCACTTTGATTTAAACATCTGTGAAATACGCCTGCATCTTTAACCACGGAGATTGTCTCCTTCAAAATTTTTGATAACTCTTCTCAGTTCCTGTTTTCTTTTCAGGAAAACGGTTATGCAGCCTAGCATGTAACAGCGATTGTGTCCAAAAGATAAATCTCACAACCCTTCTGATTTCTAAAGTCTGCTAGCTAGCAACCAGAGCAGCAAATTGTAAATAAAACCGAAGAAAAGTGAAGCTTTCACTTGTTGCCAGCCACCCTTGTTTGAATGTGATGGCTCCACACGGAGGCTATTGGCTGCGGTTGCTTAGCGTTAACATCAGATAAACACGCTGCCGGAAGATGTCAATGTCTCCATTAATGTTGGGCCTGCCACACAGGCTGTGCTTGAGTGACACTGGGGTTTGTGAAGTGTGACGGGGGGTGGTAAATGTTAACTCTTGCTGGCTGCCTCTTGCGGCCTGGCAGCAGTCTCGCCTGATGACTCTTGGGAATGAGGAACCCCCAAAGACACGAACGTTAAGTGAACACACACACAGATGTGGTCCTCTAGCTGTCTACTCGAACTCAAATGATTCAATACAAGCATCATGTCACGTTTATAGTGTGAGAACTTACAGTTCATTAAGATGTTGGCAGATGCATTAAGTTAGGCTGGGATTAAGATATAAGACTGGAATTGTCACAGTTTAAAATAAACATTACCCTAGCAGGAGCGGTTTTCTCCAGGGAGGCAAGGGAGGTAGCGCCTCCACCCAAAAATGTGGATGATAATGTTGAGAACATCGACAGTAGAGAATTAATTTAAAACAAATATTATGGCACAGTATTAAATAGTGATTAATTTTTTCTAAATTTTTTCTAAATTTTCAAAGAGTTCATAGCAACATATTTCGTCACATTTGAATCAAAATCAATTGATGTAAAATTGTGAATAGATTTTTAATGAATAGCATTTTAATAGACAAATAGCCGTAGTTGCCTGTTAATAGACCCAAGTGTAATTTAAAATTGCATCTCATACATCCTGGAAGCAATGTAAACATCAAATGGAAATGTTACATGAAAGTACACTGGACAAAATAAAACCTCTAAAAGACTTTGTCTCCTCATTTCAGAAGTCCACCATACACTGCTGTACCAAAAATGCATTAAATTATGTAGATATCAAAGAGTTTGCACATCTGAAAGGTAAAGTAAGGCACATCAGCAAAAGTTTTTTGGGTGGCCATAAGGACATTTTTAAGCCATGTTTTATGACATGAGTGATAAGATAGGGCTTATACGGCTTTGGTGAGTTATCATTCTGTAGCACCCCAGTCTGAGAGATTATCTTCTTCCCATGGACCGCTAACCGCACTAGGCCTTCTCACTGAGCTTTTCGAGCCACAATATAAAAAGCTGTACATTCAGCACAAATGTAATGCACTTAAAGCATGCCACAAGTAAGCACATCCAGCGGCACAATGGGCAGGATATGGGTCTTTCCATGCTTTCACAAAGTGAACAGAGAGTTGTTCCAGTCAGAAACGGAGCCGCTGTGTCTGGGGATATGATACTTTTGAACAGGAGAGAAAATCTTTTTAATTAATTTTTGACTAACCCTGGCCGTGTATTTACCTTAACAAGGAAATTTTATTTATTTATTTATGAAATGTGTTTTGCTTTCTATATGCCACATCATGTTTATTTGGATTAGAATGAAAACAACATAGTATGGACAAACTGTATGTGTATCACTCAAAGAGGAGCCAAACAGGGGTGATTCAGAAGCTTTATTTTTTTTTAAATAAACTAATAAAATTAACAGCTAATTTGATGTCTTTGATACTTATTCCTTAAACGCAAATAGTAAACAATATTTTGTTTTATTATCATTTTATTAATTATTAAAGCAATATTACATGAGGAACCAACAGTCCAAAGGACAAATATGTTAATAAGGAAAACCGAAGGCCCTCTTATGTGTGGAACTACTTTCTTACCCCTTACAAATTCATAAACACCGAGTTACAGCTAGAAACCACATTTTGGACCATTTCTGAGACAACACTGGAGTAACAAGGAAACATCATGACTGTGTGATATTACATTCATTCAATTGTTCAATAAATAAAAATAAATAAATAAATAAATAATGAGTAAACTATATTTTAGACACAAAATTTCCAGACAAAACAACTTTTCTCTATTCTTTTTTCTGCTCTGCCTGCAAAAATTGTTTCAACCAAAGCTACTGTAGAACCACTGCAACACCTTCCTACTGATTCAAGTATTTTTAAAACAATTCTGTGAACAATTCAATAACTCATTCAAAAGGCAGTCACTAGAGATGTTCCTGAATTAATCAGCATTTGAATGGATCAGTTGAATGCATGAATGAGTCATAAATGAGTCATAAAGACAGTCACTTAAAGCCACCTACTGACTAGGGATGTAAACATCAGACAGGAGGAATTAAATATATAAATAAAGTAACGAAATGATAGTATCAATAAGACCTCTGTATTGAGAGAAACCGAAAGATTTTCTGGGTTTTACTGTTAGTCTGTTTGTACTCTGTCCATCTGACTCAGGGCTCCACATTAACCACATTAACCTTCTGTCTTTTGCATGCTCATACCTCTCTAGGTGGATCCGGAACCCTGCAGGACTAGCGCAAATTATAACAATTCATATATTTTGTAGTAGGCTCCATATTGCTTGTGAGAGAACCTTTCCTATGCATTACTCACACAGGGTGCTTATTACAGCAAAACATCATAACATTATTCAGAACCTTTATATGAAATCCCTTCAAAGAGACTGGAGATCCATTTTTGGGAATGTGCGCTTTCATTCATTGGAGCTTGAGCAACAAAAGATCCTAACTTGTATAAGCAGCTGGGGAGCAGAAGGAAATATAGGCATGCTTCCACCAGTCTCCGACTAGCTGAGACTCAATAAGACTAGCCCACTAAGAGCCCCTCTGTTGCCTGATGGCAGGGCCAGGCAGCGCAGTGTACCTAATGCCCCTGTTTCATTGATCTTTCCCGTAACTGCAGCCCTCAACACAAACCCACACTATCTACTGTAGACTGGAGAGTGCTCCTGGGCACCCCCCACTTCAAAGGTGCATATTTACTCTTGGAAATTTAGAGAAAGTGCAGCTGTGGATGCATCCAACAACCACAATCAATAATGGGGCTGGGCCTCCTGACCCACCCTGCTGGCTAATAAAGTGCTTCTCAAGCTTGGTGGTTTTCCTGCCAGTCTTTTAAGGTTGGCTCCAAGCGGCACTTAGAGGTTCCTTTCCTTTACCTCTTCTCGTAAACAGAATTGTGTGCATGTTTTATTTTTCCTAATATTATCTTTTTTTTTTTTTTTTTTTCATTTACCTGTACTGTACTTGACAGCTCACATACACACACCATGGTCATGTGATGCTTTGTCCACATGTCTTTTATATATATTTTAATTCTTTAAGATCACATGCTCTATGCAATTGTGTGAATGCAGATACATCTTATATGCAAAATACAAGTACTAGCTATGCAAGTACAGCCCAATGCATGTGCGCATTCGGTTCTCAGAATTGCTGCAAGGTGTTCAAAAATGTGATTGCTTAAATGTCTTCTCTTGTGGTCCATTTTCCAACCAGGCTCATTAGAAAAACATGCATGTGATGATATTTCTGCAAAATTATATGGACCCTTTTCACAGACTGTAATGGTGCATTTTCTCAGTTATTAACATTGTAATTTTAGCTATGTTTATATATATATATATATATATATATATATATATATATATATATATATATAGTTATATATATTAACTGTAGTTCGGAAATTAAATGTTGAGTAAGTGGTGCTAAAAGGTTAATGCTCTATCGCATTTAAAAGAATGTGCCACCTGCACTAAACCCTACACGCGATTTTGGTTACCAAAGGGAACATGAGTTACAAAATCACTGCACATCGAAAGAACAACATTGTAGGCCTACCAGGTGAGTTAATCTAGACTAATAATTCAAATCATGCAAAGTGGTAAAAATGATTTGAGGTCAAAATGCCATATCAAACAAGATATCAAGCAAGATATAATCATAATTTGTGTGTGTTTATGTGTGTGTGTGTTTGGAGTTTTTGTAGGTAGAAGAACATTGGTCTAATGGGCCGATGTTGCAAGTTTCACTTTTAGGTCAACCACTGCCATTGCAGGGCAGCAGTTTGAAGAGTAGGTTAGACTATACTTAAAGTTAATGTTTTTGCATTTTACTTGAAAAAAAAAACACATTTAGTTAAGTGTATGTTTATAATTGTTGAGGTTTGTTATTGCTAGATAAATGAATATTAAATTGCTAAATGTGTAATCCCTCACTTGATGAAATTCTAAATGAATTAATCTTGATGTCTCCTGGTGTCTAAAGTCTACCAAAGCTTGTTACAAACGCTTTCAATTCTTTCATATTTCGGGATGTGTGGGTTATCATTTTTAGCAGATCTTTCTCTCTCATTATAAGCAAAGTCTCATGTTGAGATCCGTATAATCATACTTGTCTCTAACACTTCACTAAAACAAATGTGTATTAAGGCAGAGGATTGGGGCGGGCCTTATGCAGCAGTGAAATTGAGACAATCAAAATCTTTTGTAATTGTGTGCAAGAATATTCTAATTACTGATGATTACAGATACTCCATGCAGCTTGCTTTCCCTGTAGGCAACAATTAGAAAAATACATATCAGTTGTGTTTTTGTCAATCATTTCATTTGAGCCTGCTAAAGTGGCACAGTTGGAAATTTATTTTAGAATAATGAAAATGCGATTGTCCACTTTATGCAGACTACGTTTAACTTTAATACAGCTTACTGAAGTCGAAATGCTAAAAATGGTCTTCATTTGCATAGCTATTTATTTCAGAAGAATTCTGGAGCACTTGTGAAAAAAAAATTCTCTATTTTCCCTAATTAAGCTTGCAAGATGGATGTACCCACCCCCCTTATTTAGAAAGAATAAAGATACAACCCCTATACTGTAAAACAACATCTGTCTGCATATCTCCAGACAGGAATTCATAACATTGTCTTCTGTTTTTAGTTTGAGTGAGTAACTGTGTACCCTTGTGAACTCATCGTGTTTATATATGGAGTTAACAATGTGTACTAAAAGGACCCTCATAGAGTTCTTTCAAGTGTGTATACGGATAATGTTATTAGTGACATTACAGGAAAAAGATCAGGCCTTGTTTTCTCACATATGACTGAATCATTTCACTGAAAACCCTTGAGGAGCTTAAGAGTGTTGTAGCTAGTAGATGTAGGAAAAGATAGGTTATAGCTTAAAAAGTTCAATAAGCCAATCATTCAAGCATCACAATCATCAATACCAACAATCCTGACTATTAAATTATTCTCTTTCTTTCACTTTCTCTTTCTTTATCTTTCACTTTTCATATCTCTCTGTCTCCCCATGCTTGTCTTCATGTTGACAGCCGCTTGTTAATAGGTATCAGTTTGCAGTGAGTGAGACTACAGGGATGTGTGGTAATCATTTTCATCTCAGCACTGTTGGCAGGCTCTTCTCTCTCACTATGCCGGCAGACGCTTGCCATTGAGAGGCTGTTAGGCAGAAAGTCTGTGTGGGATGTGGGAGCAGGTAGCACGGGTCATGCTCCTTTCTCTCCAAAAGCCGCTTCAGCTAAAACCTTAAGTGGTATTTTAGCTACCTGCACTGTCACAGCTGACATTCTTCACTTCTATAAGGAGACCACCGGAGCTGCAGCTAACTCTATTACCTCTCTACCGCGGACACATCTGCCAATATGTGTATGTCTGTGTGCATATGTGTGTAATGAGAGGATATTACTGTCACATTCCTCTTCAAACAAAACTATTCCATCCATTCCATTTTCAGTCATATTAAAAAACATGCATTACAAAAGACTTTCTTTGTCAGTGGTCAGCTGAATTTGTTGATGTGAATGTAAGTGCTAATGAAATTGTTGAAATTAATGATTGAAATTATACAGTATATGTCAGTATCTAAATAGTATGCGCTTAATTCTATTGTTTATTGTGTATTCACTAATAATCTTTACAATGATTAATATTATATATTTAATATAATTAGTAAATTGTAAATACTAAGAGAATTGTATCTCTTAAAATGTTTAAATTATATATACTATGCATATATTTTTAATTAATTTGTACTTATATGTAGTGTATATACATGTAGTATATACATCTATATATAAAATATATGTATATATATATATATTAAGAAATTTGTAATAAAGTGTTAATTTATATACAGCATGTATGTGTGTTTATATATATATATATATATGTGTGTGTGTGTGTGTGTGTGTGTGTGTGTGTGTGTGTGTGTGTGTGTGTGTGTGTGTGTGTGTGTGTGTGCGTGTGTGTGAGTGTGTGTGTGTGTGTCAGTGAGTGTGTGTGCGCGTGCGTGCGTGCGTGTGTGTTTCTAGAAATATTTACTTGGAGGAAACAAAAGTATTATTATCACCGTCTTTCACAGTCTGTCATGCTCCATAGCAAATTCATGTCTGACAACAAGGCAAAGTTTCACTTGTCCGGCATAGCAAACACATGTTTCTTAAACACATAAAAACACGTCCACTCTCCATGTATCACCCTCACACATGTGCCTGCTTTGTTACCCCTGAGTGCAGCCTCATAAATGGATCACATCAACAGTCCTTCAGGCTACATGTCTGGAGGCACTGAGAGGGTTTAGTCAATGACCAGCGAGTAAGTTGTTGTACGGCACAATCGGAGGCACTCTGTCATCATTGACTCTTTGCAGCTGTGACGGATGTGCTGCTGAATAGCTGGTGGATCTGGTTAAACACGATGAATGAAAGATTTACAGCCACTGGTCAGCAAGGTTTACGGAGGTCTCTGCAATGCTCCACTGGTTTGTTTTGTGTTCTGCTCTGCGTAGTGTTAAAGCCCAGGCAAAGTGCTGAGGTGGTAATTGGCCCTGAAAACCCAGAGCAAAAGGTGACTTTGAAGCAAAAAAAAAGGCAATTTATTAGGATGACATTTTGAACTGCTAACTGATGGGGGGCCAAGCATTGCTTTGTGGCCGTAAATTGACATTCATCTGCTGGCAATATGTTAGTCAAAGTGAGTTAAAATTTGTATTGCTCTAAAGGTTGATGTGCTGACTTTGGCAAAGTGGGGACACAAAAAAACCCATTTGCCAAGAAAGTTAGGAAAAGTACTTTTTAGATGGTGTTTCCTAACTTTAAAAAAAAAACTTTAATGTTGGAGGATTCGATTTCCATTATAACTAACAAATACTAAAACTAACTAATTGCTTTTGATCTTAAACTATGAAAATCTACTTATGCATATTATTACATAAAAACATTATTAAAATTAACTTACTTATTAAAAAATATTTATAGTGTTAAAAGTAGAATTAGAATGAATTTCTATTTATTTATACAAACCCGATTCCAAAAAAAGTTGGGACACTGTACAAATTGTGAATAAAAACAGAATGCAATGATGTGGAAGTTTCAAATTTCAATATTTTATTCCAAATACAAGATAGATGACATATCAAATGTTTAAACTGAGAAAATGTATAATTTTAAAGGAAAAATAAGTTGATTTTAAATTTCATGGCATCAGCACATCTCAAAAAAGTTGGGAAAAGGCCATTTTTACCACTGTGTGGCATCCTCTCTTCTTTTTATAAGAAGTCTGCAAACTTCTGGGGAATGAGGAGACAGGTTGCTCAAGTTTAGGAATAGGAATGTTGTCCCATTCTTGTCTAATACGGGCTTCTAGTTGTTTAACTGTCTTAGGTCTTCTTTGTCGCATCTTCCTCTTTATTACTCCCCAAACGCATCCAATATGTTGAAATATATGAACTACATGCTCTCCAATTCACATGTTGGATTCTTCTTCTACGCAGCCATGATGTTGTAATTGATGCAGTATGTGGTCTGGCATTGTCATGTTGGAAAATGCAAGGTCTTCCATGAAAGAGAAGACGTCTGGATGGGAGCATATGTTGTTCTAGAACTTGTATATACCTTTCAGCATTGATGGTGCCTTTCCAGATGTATAAGCTGCCCATGCCACACGCACTCATGCAAGCCCATACCATCAGAAATGCAGGCTTCTGGATCATGTTTAGATATGGCTTCTTTTATGACCCATAGAGTTTTAGCCAGCAACGGCGAATGGCACGGTGGATTGTGTTCACCGACAATGTTTTCTGTAAGTATTCCTAAGCCCATGTTGTGATTTCCATTACAGTAGCATTCCTGTATGTGACGCAGTGCCGTCTAAGAGCCCGAAGATCACAGGCATCCAGTATGGTTTTCCGGCTATTTTGCACTGTAGATGATGATAACTTCAAACTCTTTGCAATTTTTCTCTGAGAAACTCCTTTCTGATATTGCTCCACTATTTTTTGCCGCAGCATTGGGGGGAATTGGTGATCCTCTGCCCATCTTGACTTCTGAGAGAAACTGCCACTCTGAGAGGCTCTTTTATATACCCAATCATGTTGCCAATTGACCTAATATGTTGCAAATTGGTCCTCCAGCTGTTCCTTATATGTACATTTAACTTTTTCCAGCCTCTTATTGCTACCTGTCCCAACTTTTTTGGAATGTGTAGCTCTCATGAAATCCAAAATGAGCCAATATTTGGCATGACATTTCAAAATGTCTCACTTTCAACATCTGATATGTTATCTATATTCTATTGTGAATAAAATATAAGTTTATGAGATTTGTAAATTATCATTATTATTTTCCTTTTTTTACTCGCAATTTGTACAGTGTCCCAACTTTTTTGGAATCGGGTTTGTATTAATTATTATTTTTTATTATTATTTTATTTCATGGCAAAAAATATTTTAGTCAGGAAACTATAATAACTGTCATACAATAATCATTTCCATCACAGAGCACTATTAAACACAAGAGTGTTCGTTTTAAATGTGGTGGTGATGTTATTATTATTATTATTATTTATTTTTTTTATTTTTTATTTTTTTCAGAAAAAAAACTCTGTCTTAAACTCAGAGATTCATTAAATATATCAGTGAGAGTATACGGTCTGTTATGCAATGTGTTTTGTGAATATAGGACATAAATTTGACAATAAAATAAATTCACTATTTGAGTAAGAATCACTATTGTTTGTTATCCTGAAACCAAGCAACAATCAACATTTTATAACTATCACAAAGAGAAAGAAAAAAAAAGAGCAGGGAAAAAAGAAGAAAACAAAGACATACTCCTTGGATTTTTAGATGCAGTAGACACTTCCAGTGTTCCAGTTACTCCCTGACAATTATTCTGAATTAATGCAGGTTCTTCCCCAAGTTCAACAAGCAAAGCCCTCCCAGTGTACGCTGTGTTATCTAGCAACAAAACTAATTAGCAATCAAAATCTCAAGCTGCTCCAAGAGGTTATCTCCCTAAACAAAAACTGCATATGAAAGAGAACGATGAGTTGTGTAGATGCGAATTGGCTTCTGCTCGATATGTTACAAGCTCTCGCGACCCAGACCCACAATCTTTTGAGGGATACCCTCAAGTTCACTGCAGCAAATGCACTCAATCACTAAGGGAAAAGCATTTTCTCTCAGTAGACCAATTACTGGTTTCTAAAAGCCTGGGGCATCCAGCAAACTTTGACACTTGGAAATAAAGACCAATCTGAGAGAGAAACATAACGGCTATTAAAATCTTTATAATTCTACAAATCGCAAGTGATTTGTTTTGCCCCGTGGCTTGTTCAGATAGATTCTTACCACTATTGTAAGGGTCATGAGTGTACCACAATGGAAGAGAGCAAGCTTATTTTTACCACTAAGCCTGAAAGGAAAGCCTGGTCTTTTTTCATGTGCCGGGTGCCTGAAACAGTCAAAGATCTCCTGTGTGTCATAATTGCCTGAAGTGAGGGAGCAAAGGCCCACAAATCCTGATAGAGGAGGGTGTCTTTCATCAGGGCATTGGAGTCAGAACTTCTTTTAAAGGATCATTGTCCTTTGAGGATTTTGCACCATGTTTTGTATAATAAAGCACTTTGAGAGAGATGCATGAGCAAGTAAACTCTTTTTTTCTCTGTCTCTGGCGCAGATGCCGTTTCATTCTCTTACACAAATTGGTTTCCAAAAACTATCATGGTGGTGTTGTTGTTGTTGTTGCTTTCATTATTCTTGTAAAGAGTTAATATTTCCCTTGAATTAATTAAATTTTACAAGTTAAACATTGCACGTTTCCAGATACTATGTGAATTAATTAACCATTTACATAGTGGCGTTAGATTACTTATCTCAACAAAGTGAAAGCCCAAAGTGCCAGAGAGGGTCATGTAATTATGTATAAAATCACTCCAATAAAACATTAGTGTGTTAACTTCTGGAGTGCTCACACTCAGCTTTCAACTACACATAATATAATTAGGTATCTACTTTATAAAAGCCCAAAATTATATGCCAACATTAACAGTGTATGGGCTTATCCTGTGATGGTTTTAGGTTAAGAATGGCACTTTAACTCTGCCTGCCTCGCTGCTGGAGAGCTGATAGGCCTTCTGACAGACCCTCTGCAAGCAGATGAGGGCCCTGAATGAGAAGCCTCTCATACTCCTCTCTCTAATCACCACAATGTCCTCTGTGCCGAGCTGATGGACCACATGGGTCGCAGGAAGGGTGTCCCACTCATAAATCAGAAGGCTGGGGTGACAGCACACAAAATAGGTGAATTGTTCTTGGGATCCCAGGCCGATGACCATCCATGTCTCTGGAACACATGCTCCACCCCCTGCCCCCACTATATTTTTTTTGCAGGGGGGATCATAGAGATGCAACCAAACTAGCTTCTTTAACCCCCTTTCCCATCTGCTCCCACCCTTATGACTTTGTTCAGCCAAGCACCAGCTATGAACTGCTTCCAGAGTCAGTTACTGGTGTAATTGAAAGTGCTTTGTCATGGCTTTCAGGCCAACACTGATGGATGTGAAGTTGAATGAGCTTTAGGTTTTGTACAGGGGGAAGTCAGTGGGAGATTTATCATCTCTGACTCATGAGGTCACCAGGAGCCATTGAAAGTTCAACCTCCCTCTACCTTGCTATGATCTGTTAATTATAACTTAGTTAGCCTGGTCAGCTTAAATCACCGTGCAATATCTTGTCTGGCAAAGTTAAAGGGAAATATCAGCTTTTCTTTTTATGCATTTTTTTTTCACTCAATAAATGGAGGAATTCATTATTCTGCTTTTTCTTTGTGTTGCAACTAGGAGAAATTGTCAAGTAATTGAACCTGTATAGTCTCCAGACTGAACAATCAAAATAGAAAAACTGTTACTTTATGATGATACAATAAAAAAAAAATTGAAAATAATACATAGAAACAATATCAGTTGGGTTTGTTTCAATATCAATTCAGCCAGTCACCAGTCATCAGTGCAAAATAAATCCTGATAGGGCTATTAGGACCCAACTCAGAGTAATAACATGTAGGATATACACAAGTTAAATAAACACATGGACATGACATATTGATTTGATATTAAATAACTTGTTTTAGTTGTGGAAGCTGTGGATGTGGCCCCTGAGGGGGCACAGCTCATAGCATCTGGTCTCTCAACTGAGTTTGTTGAGACCATTCTCAAATCCAGAGCTCCATTTACGAGGAAATCGTACGCTACTAAATGGTGACTGTTCACTTCATGGTGTCACAGCCATCAATTTGACCCAGTTGTTTGCCCTTTTGGGCCAGTGTTGGAATTTCTGCAAGATTTTGAATGTCAAAGAGGTTTCTTAAAGACTTCTTACAGTCAAGACTGTATTTCTACTTGCCATCTCTTCCTTAAAGAGAGTTGGTGACCTGCAGCCCCTGTCTGTGGCCCCATCATGTCTTGAGTTTGCGCCTGGTATGGCGAGAGCACTTCTATTCCCCTAGGCCGGGGTATGTCCCGAAGGTGCCCTCAGTTGTTCCAGGGCCAGACGTTCTATAGACATTCTGTCCTCCTGCCTTTCGTGATTCTGACCATGAAAAGCTTAATTACAGAGCTGCCCTGTGGAGAAAGTCGGACCAATGATTTGTTTGCTACGGTCCTTATAAGAATGGTCTTCCTGCTAACAAGCAGACCTTCAGCAGGTGGATAGTGGATGCTATAACTACTGCATACGAGTCCTCTGGTATCCCATCACCACTGGGGGTCAGGGCTCATTCTACTAGAGATAGATAGCTATACTTCTGCTTAATATTACACTGTCAGATATGCAAAAGAAATCTATCGTATCTCTTGCTCTGGCTACTGTGTATAGACCACCAGAGCCGTATACAGAATTCCTAAAAGAATTTGAAGATTTCCTCTCAGACCTGTTGGTTACCGCTGATAAAGCGCTAATTTTCAGAGATTTTAACATTCACATTGATAATACAAATGATGCATTAGGACTTGCGTTTACTGACTTAATAAACTGTTTTGGAGTAAAGCAAAATGTCACCGAGCCCACTCATCATTTTAATCATACGCTAGATTTAATTATATTGCATGGAATCGATCTTACTGATATAGATATCGTATCTCAAAGTGATGATGTTACTGACCATTTCCTTGTATCGTGCATTCTGCGTATTGATGATATTAACTATATGGCTTCGCGTTATCGTCCGGGCAGAACTATTGTTCCAGTCACTAAAGAAAGATTCGCAAATAACCTGCCTGATTTATCTCAACTGCTCTGTGTACCCATAAATACACATATATGATATAGACAGGCTCTTAAAACTGCCAGGGCTGAGCATATCTACAAACTCATAGAAAATGAAGAAACAGTCGAGCGACAGAGAAGGACAGCAGTTTGTAAGTGTTTTTGCCTCGTTTTCTCATTAGACTACTGCGTGATCATCGTTGCTAGGGAAACTTTGCTTTAATTACTGTGTGTCTTACCCTGGTAAATACGTGTGAATTGTGGCGTTTGGTTTTGCGTTTGCCTATCGCGGGACTGGACAGTTTCGGTCTGCTAAATAGAGAGGCGTGACAATAGCCAGTAAGCCAGGTAAAGGACAGTCGAGCGACAGAGAAGGACAGCACCTTTCAAAAGAAACAGTCGAGCGACAGAGAAGGACAGCAGTTTGTAAGTGTTTTTTGCCTCGTTTTCCTCATTAGACTACTGCGTGATCATCGTTGCTAGGGAAACTTTGCTTTAATTACTGTGTGTCTTACCCTGGTAAATACGTGTGAATTGTGGCGTTTGGTTTTGCGTTTGCCTATCGCGGGACTGGACAGGTTTCGGTCTGCTAAATAGAGAGGCGTGGCAATAGCCAGACCGGTAAAAAGTAGGTAAAAGAGCTGTTTTGTAAGCGCCTGTCAGAAGAAACCCAGTCGAGCGACAGAGAAGGACAGCAGTTTTGTAAGTGTTTTTTGCCTCGTTTTCTCATTAGACTCTTGCTTGATCATCGTGCTAAAGAAACTTTTGCTTTAATCACTGTGTGTCTCCACCCTGGTAAATACGTGTGAATTGGGCGTTTGGTTTTGCGTTTCCTATCGCGGGACTGGACAGGTTTTGGTCTGCTAAATAGAGAGGCGTGACAATAGCCAGTAAGCCAGTAAAAACTACTTAAAGAGCTCTACTTTCACTAAGAGCCTGTCAGAAGAAACAGCCATGCGACAGAGAAGGACAGCAGTTTGTAAGTGTTTTTGCCTCGTTTTCCTCATTAGACTACTGCGTGATCATCGTTGCTAGGGAACCTTTGCTTTAATTACTGTGTCCGTCTTACCCTGGCAAACTACATGTGAATTGTGGCGTTTCATTTTGGTCTTTGCCTATGGCGGAACTGGACAGTTCGGTCCTGCTAAATAGAGCAGGCGTGAAGAGCTGAATCTTCAATCACAGGTAATCAGGCAAATATATAAGTGGTAGGTGTCACCGCGGCAGCGGTCGCGGCAGCCCTCGTGTGAAGCCTCTTCGTGTGAAGACCGACGAATTGAATCACATGCTGTTACTGTAACCCACCCTGTTCAAATCCACTTTGTGATCATTTATCGTCCCCCAGGTCAATTGGGAAACTTCTTGGAGGAGTTGGACGTGCTGCTATCAAACTATCCTGAAGATGGTACTCCTCTGGTACTGCTTGGTGACTTCAACATCCACCTAGATAAACCCCAGGCTGCTGACTTCAACACTCTGCTCGCCTCATTTGATCTCAAGCGAGTCTCTACTACAGCGACTCACAAATCGGGCAACCAACTGGACCTCATCTACACGCGCTGTTGCTCAGTGGAAAACACTTTAGTTACTCCACTGCACACCTCAGACCACTTCCTCATTACTGCTAATCTAGCACTTACTCCTGAAGCAGCACACGCTCCAACGCGGGTCACCTTTCGACGGAACCTAAGCTCACTCTCTCCATCTCGCCTATCCTCTGTGGTTGCACCCTTGCACACTTCACCCCCGCAATTTTCAGCTCTGGACACGAACAGTGCTACGGACACTTTTTGTTCCACTCTGACCTCTTGCTTGGACAACTTTTGCCCACTGTCGTCTAGACCAGCACGCACCACCCCATCTGCCCCCTGGCTGTCCGATGTACTCCGTGAACATCGCTCTAAACTCAGGGCTGCAGAGAGGAAATAGCTTAAATCAAGAAACTCTACCGACCTCAGTGTGTATCAGTCTCTCCTCTCCTCCTTCTCTGCAAACGTCTTCACTGCTAAAACATCATATTACCACGACAAGATTAACAACTGTTGTGACGCTCAGACACTCTTCAAAACCTTCTCTTCTCTTCTCTTCTTAATCCGCCTCCACCTCCTCCTCCATTGACTCTTACAGCTGATGACTTTGCAGTTTTCTTCACAAATAAGACAAGAACCATCAGTGACCAATTCTCCACACCGCAGACTGAGGATAACTTCACAACGACTAATGCTCACTCGTTCTCCTCCTTCTCTCCACTCTCAGAGACGGACGTTTCCAAACTTATCCTGTCCAGTCATTCTACTACTTGCCCACTGGATCCGATCCCCACTCACCTCCTTCAAGCGATTTCTTCTTCAGTCATACCTTCACTTACTCACATTATCAACTCCTCTCTTCACTCTGGAACATTTCCCTCAGCATTTAAGCAGGCTCGGGTAAGCCCACTGCTGAAGAAACCATCTCTAAATCCAGCACTTCTAGAAAACTACAGACCGGTATCCCTTCTTCCATTCATTGCAAAGACACTCGAACGAGCTGTGTTCAACCAGCTCTCTATGTTTCTTGTACAGAACAACCTCCTGGTCAGCAATCAATCTGGCTTCAAAAGTGGCCACTCAACTGAGACTGCCCTGCTCTCGGTTACTGAAGCCCTGCGACTGGCAAGAGCAGCTTCAAAATCCTCAGTACTCATTTTGCTGGACCTGTCTGCTGCTTTTGACACTGTTAATCACCAGATTCTCCTATCCACCCTCAGAAAGATGGGCATCTCTGGAACCGCACTCCAGTGGCTTAACTCCTACCTGTCTGATAGATGCTTCATGGTGTCTTGGAGGGGTGAAGTTTCTAAGTCACAACAACTTGCTACTGGGGTTCCTCAAGGCTCAGTACTTGGACCGCTTCTCTTCTCCATCTACATGACGTCATTAGGATCTGTCATTCAGAAGCATGGCTTTTCCTATCACTGCTACGCTGATGACACTCAACTCTACTTCTCATTCCAACCAGATGACCCGACGGTAGTTGCTCGCATTTCAGCCTGTCTGAGTGACATTTCTAGCTGGATGAATGACCATCACCTTCAGCTCAACCTTACTAAGTCTGAACTGCTGGTGGTTCCAGCTAACCCATCGTTTCATCACAACTTCTCTATACAGCTGGGTTCGTCAACCATAACTCCTTCCAGGACAGCCAGAAACCTAGGAGTTGTGATGGATCATCAGTTAAGCTTCACAGACCATATTGCTACAACGACCCGGTCCTGTAGATTTGCCTTATTCAACATTAGGAAGATTAGACCCTTCCTGTCAGAGCAATCCACCCAACTTCTTGTCCAAGCTCTTGTTCTCTCCAGACTGGACTATTGCAATGCTCTCCTGGCGGGCCTTCCTGCATGTACTATCAAGCCTCTACAACTGATCCAGAATGCAGCAGCGAGGGTTGTCTTCAATGAGCCAAAAACAGCCCATGTTTACTCCTCTCCTCATCAGGTTACACTGGCTACCAGTAGCCGCTCGCATCAAATTCAAGGTACTGATGCTTGCCTACAAAACGACCACTGGCACGGCGCCAACTTACCTAAACTCACTAGTTCAATTCACAGTTAAATAATAATGAATTTATGAATTTCTTCACTAATTAAATAGATAACATCAGAAATACAATAACAAATGTCGATTCTACAGCGTCTAATACTTTAGTTTTATCCTTCGCACCAAAAGATAAACTGCAGTGCTTTACAACTATAGGACAGGAAGAGCTAAATAAACTTATCACTGCATCTAAACCAGCAACATGTTTATTAGATCCTGTACCCACTAAATTACTGAAAGAGTTACCTGTAGCAGAAGAACCGCTTCTCAATATTATTAACTTGTCGTTATCTTTAGGTCACGTCCCAAAACCATTCAAGCTGGCGGTTATTTAGTCTCTTATTAAGAAACCACAACTAGATCCTTGTGAACTGGCAAATTACAGACCCATTTCAAATCTTCCATTTATGTCTAAAATTTTAGAAGAGTTGTGTCTGCTCAATTGTGCTCCTTCCTGCAAAAAAAAAAAAAAAAAGATCTCTATGAAAAATTTCAGTCGGGTTTCAGGCCCCATCATAGCACAGAAACTGCAATTGTTAAAATTACAAATGACTTACTTCTTGCGTCAGACCAAGGCTGCATCTCATTACTAGTTTTACTTGATCTTAATGCTGCGTTCGACACCATAGATCACAACATACTCATAGATAGGTTACAAAACTATACAGGTATCCAAGGGCAGGCTTTAAGATGGTTTGATCCTACCTGTCCGATCGCTACCACTTTGTTTATTTAAATGGGGAGTCATCTCATTTATCACCAGTAAAATATGGAGTGCCACAAGGATCTGTCCTAGGTCCTCTGCTATTTTCAATATACACGTTGCGCCTTGGTAATATCATTAGAAAATATGGGATTAGTTTCCACTGTTATGCTGATGATACTCAACTATATATCTCAACGAGACCAGATGAAACTTCTAAATTATCTAAGATAACAGAGTGTATTAAAAATGTAAAAGATTGGATGATCAATCATTTTCTCCTATTAAATTCAGATAAGACAGAGATATTACTTATTGGACCAAAAAAACATTACACAGAATCTCATAGATTACAATTTGCAACTAGACGGATGTACTGTTACTTCCTGTACTGTCAAAAATCTGGGTGTTATATTAGACAGTAACTTGTCTTTTGAAAATCATATTTCCCATGTTACTAAAACAGCATTCTTCCATCTTAGAAACATTGCCAAGCTACGAAACATGTTACCTGTTTCTGATGCAGAAAAGCTAGTTCATGCATTCGTGACCTCTACAGTAGACTGGACTATTGTAATGCACTGCTAGCTGGTTGTCCTGCATCCTCAATAAACAAGCTACAGGTAGTCCAAAATGCAGCGGCTAGAGTCCTTACCAGGTCAAGAAAATATGATCATATTATCCCAATTATACACTCTCTACACAAACAACCTACTAACATCCTAAAAACCATCACACAACCTTAACTTACTTATAAGGCCCTTAATGGCTTAGCTCCTGTGTACCTAAATAGTCTTCTACCATGCTACAATCCATCACACTCCCTAAGGTCACAAAACGCTGGACTGTTGGTAGTGCCTAGGATAGCAAAGTCCACTAAAGGAGGTAGAGCTTTTTTGCATTTGGCTCCCAAACTCTGTAATAGCCTTCCTGATAATGTTCGGGGTTCAGACAAACTTTCTCTGTTTAAATCTAGATTAAAGAAGACCAATTAAAAGCAGTTACATCTGATCAAATGCGCATTATTATTCTTTAGCTTGGGTTAAACTAATTAATTTTACTTGGCTGGAACAGCAGCTATGCTAATTATGTCTCTATTTGTTTCTCTGTTTTGCTGGTAACTAGGATTTACACAAGCTCCAGTTTGGATCCAGAACACCTGAGAAGAGATGATGCCAACCCCTCGGAGGACCTCAGATGATGCTATCCCTGAGACAATATACAGAACTACCACATTTTGCTATAAGTTTGATTGCATAATTGCTGTTAATAGTGTTAATCATCTGTTTGTTTTTTTCCAAACATTTCTGCCGTATGCACATAAACTGACAGTCATCACTGATAAGCTACTACTAAATATTGTTGAAAATTAATTTTCTGTAAAGTTGCATTGCAATGATTTGTATCGTAAAAAGCGCTATACAAATAAACTTGAATTGAATTGAGATATGGCGGCCTCCAAGGCCTTCTCATCTGTTGTATCGATGCACGATATTTGTAATGCTGCGGGATGGTCCACCCCTCTGACCTTCGTCAGGTTCTATTGCCTTGACCTTCTGGCCACTCCTGGCTCCTCAGTTCTCTCGACCTAGCAGTGTGGATCCACACTGGTCAGGGATTGGTCAGTCTGGGGACGCTGACATACTCGTTCCCAAAGCATTTTGTTATGCAGCTCGAGTTCCTGAAGGGGAACGTCACTAGGTTACGTATGTAACACTAGTTCCCAGAGGGAACGAGATGCTGCGTCACGTAGCCATACTTCCTACATCCCTGCGAGCGCTTCCTTCTCAATCCAGAAGCTGCCGCTGTCTCCACCGCATGTGCTTTTATACTTCCTGGTCCCTACATCATCCCCACCGGTGACGTCACCCAGGATTCCCTCGGAAGGATTACACACATTTCAGAGCATGCGAACACAGGGGCGTTCCCAAAGCGTTTTGCGATGCAGCGTCTCGTTCCCTAGTCCCATACGTAACCTAGTGACATTATATATTACTACTGAAGTCTTCTGAGGTCATTTGCACAACATTCATTAATGAAGCCGCAAGATTGTGCTAGTTGCGCTTGTATGACACAAGATTCCGAGTCTGGCTTTTGAAATAAGAGACATCAAAGTTGTGCAGATTTCAATTACCCAAGTGGACTGATATACAGCATTGAAATAGGTGACACTAAGTATTAGGAAATATCAGACGGTGCGATGACTAATCAGAATCTAGTATTCCAGAGAGCAGTGTAATCATAAAAATCAATATTAATTAAAATAATAAAAAAAAACTAAATATTCCCCAGACATTCATGAATTAAGGTGTGTGACAAAAATGAACTGTAAAAAGAAAGCCAAAGTTCCTCTTCAGGAACCCGAGCTGCGTCAGAACGCTATGGGGAACGTGTCTAGCGTGAGCAACTCTGAATATCGTGTGTAATCTGTCCAATGGAAGAGCGTGACGTCACAGGCGGGGTGACGTAAGCGACCAGGAAGCTATAAAAGCACGTGCCGCGCAGCTGGCGTCAGTTTCGCGTCTTTCAGCAAGCGCTCTGTGTGTGAATGTCCTCAGTATGTCTTGTGAGTCTTATTTACTGTTGTCTGTCCCAAGCTAGTCAGAAACATGTCTAAGAGCAAGGCAAAAACTAAACATCAAAAAGGTGAATCCGGATCGCGTTTCAGCTTGTGTGTTCCTCCCTGCCCGCGATATATAATGAGTGGGGATACACACAGTCTGTGCGTGGTCTGCCTGGGATTGAAGCATGCTGAGTTGGCCCTCGATCCTGGAGGGCTCTCTTTGAGGAGGGAGCCTTCGCCAGCGTTCCCCACGGTGCTGGCCCCGCTTCTGCTGAGGCAGAGCGGCAGCTGCACTCGTGGGGTTCGCAGGTGGATCTGGCAGAGGGAATGGAGATGGGCGAGTCCCTATCTCCTTCCACTTCTGCCAGATCCGGCGCCCAATCCCTGGGTTCGTAAGCACGCTATGCGGTATCTTCCCCCCAGGGAGAGAGATCGACACTCCGCCTCTCTTCCTCTGAGGAGGTTGATGTGGAGTCTGTCGGCGGGGATTCGCCACCCCTCTCCCCACAATATGAGGAGCTCTTGGAGGTGGTTACTTGTGCGGTGGCCAAGCTCAACATCAATTGGCCCGCCGAGAAAACATCTGAACCGCAGAAAAGCAAGCTAGATGAACGCTTTCTGTGGGCGAGGCAACCACCTCCAAGCCAGTGCCTTCCCTTCTTTCCCGATCTGCATGAAGAGATAGCCAGATCGTGGAAACGCCCATTTTCAGCCCGCCTCTACATCCCTTCATCTGATTATTATGGCAACGTGGTGGGGATGGGAGAGTGTGGCTATAGAGCGATGCCACGGGTGGAACAGACGCTTGCGAGCTATCTGTCCCCCAGGGCTGCATCGTCTCTGAAGGCCCCGTCTTTGCCCTCGAAGCCGCTTAGAACAACTTTGGCTTTGGTGGACAAAGGGTGTGCAGCAGCAGGTCAGGCTGGTGCGTGTCTGCACACCATGGCGGTGTTACAGGCGTACCAAGCCGACCTGCTTAAAGAGCTAGACGAGGGAGAGGAGATCAAGTCCAAAGATGTATCAGAGCTGAGACGGACCACTGATCTCTCCCTCCACGCCACCAAGGAGACCGCCTGTGCGATTGGGCGGTCTATGGCAGCTATGGTGGCCGTGGAGAAACACTTATGGCTGAGCCTGTCTGAGATGAAGGAGAAAGACAGTGTCTGCCTCATGGATGCCCCGCTTCAGCCTTCTGGCCTGTTCGGCAACGCTGTCAGCTCAGTCGTCGACAGGTTTCAGGAGGCAGGAAAACAAGCGGCGGCATTCCATACGTTCCTCCCTCGTCGCTCTCTCTGGGCATCTGGGCGGGAGATGCCCCAGCCGCATGCCAGCTCCTCATATAGGGAGGGTCAAAAGCAGAGAGTTGCCTCTCGTGCTCCTCTGCGTCGGGAATGAGAGTCCCAGCGACGCTCTCGGTCGGGGACTTCTAAGCCTAAACAATATCTTAGGGCAGTCATCGAAGCTAAGAAGTCCTCGGCCAAGAGGTCCTGACGCCAGGAGCCCAGGACTTCAGAGGGCAGCCCCTGCTGGGGTAGAGTGGGGTACACCGCATTACACGGTGCCTGTCTCGCCTCGGTGCCCTCAGGAAGTCAGTCTGCCAACCCTGCCAGAGTTCCAGGGCGCAGCGGCTTCCAGCGAGCGCCGCTCTCAGTATTTTCCACCCGTGTGCGTAGCGGAGCTGAGAGGCTCACCACCCCTTCGGGGGTCTAAGGAACAGCCAGGTCAAAGGAACACCGATCTGGCTGTCCCAGTAACACCAGAGGTCAGTCTCGAGAGATTGATTCCCTTAGTAGATTATTTGGCAGCGTGGAAACTACTGCCAAATGTATCTCAATGGGTCCTGCGCACAGTAAAGAAAGGCTACCGTATTCAGTTCGGCTCTCCACCTCCGAGATTCAACGGGGTTACTCCGACGCTAGTCAGCCCCGAGCAGGCTCTGGTTATGGAACAAGAAGTGAATACCCTATTGAGGAAGGAGGCCATCGAGGTGGTTTTACAACCGGTATTTCATAGTTCCGAAGAAGGATGGGGGGTTGCGTCCGATCATAGATCTACGTGTACTAAATCGATCAGTTATGACACTGAAGTTCAAAATGCTCACAATCATGCATGTTGTTGCTCAAATCAGATCCGAGGACTGGTTTGTCACCATAGATCTCAAAGATGCATACTTCCACATCTCCATCCTTCCACAACAGGAATTTTCTTAGGTTCGCTTTCGGGGGCGAAGCTTACCAATATCGAGTACTTCCCTTTGGCCTTGCACTCTCACCCCACACGTTTACGAAATGTGTAGATGCGGCTCTGGTTCCTCTGCGTATACAGGGCATCTGCATTCTCAATTATATCAACGATTGGTTTATTTTAGCTCAATCAGAGCAGATGGCGGTTCGGCATCGAGATGTCGTTCTCGCTCACATGGGGGAGCTGGGTCTGAGACAGAACGCCAAGAAGAGTGTACTTTCTCCAGTTCAGAGAACCACCTATCTAGGCGTAGTGTGGGATTCAACCACGATGCAGGCACGTCTGTCCCCTGCTCATATCGAGTCGATCCTCACGTCAGTCAAGATAGTCAAAGAAGGCCAGTCACTCACTGTCAAACAGTTTCAGAGACTGTTAGGTCTGATGGCAGCTGCGTCCAGCGTGATACCTTTTGGCCTGCTGTACATGAGACCCCTACTGTGGTGGCTCAAGACCAAGGGTTTTTCCCCGAGAGGGAATCCACTTCATACTATAAAGGTCACGCAGCGATGCCTCAGTGCCTTAGACATGTGGAAGAAACCTTGGTTCTTGAATCAGGGCCCGGTGCTGTGTAATGTAATGCTAGCGACGGACGCATCCCTCACCGGCTGGGGTGCGGTCATGAGTGGCCACCCTGCCCGCGGTCTGTGGAGCGGTCGCCATCTAACATGGCATATCAATTGTCTAGAGATGCTAGAAGTCTATCGGGCACTAAAACAATTCCTCCCAGACCTGAGAGGTCACCATGTATTGGTGCGCATCGACAACACATCGGTGGTCTCTTACATCAACCACCAGGGAGGTCTGCGTTCGTGCCCCTTGTACAAGCTGGTGCACCAGATCCTTGTGTGGTCCCAGGACAAACTCCTCTCACTCAGAGCAGTGTATATTCCTGGGAAATTGAATGTGGGAGCAGACATACTGTGGAGGCAGGGGCCGAGGCCCGGGGAATGGAGGCTTCACCCCGAGGTGGTGGAGCAGATATAGAGAATCTTTGACAAAGCTCAAGTGGACCTCTTTGTGACTCGAGAGACATCGCAATGTCCCCTTTGGTTCTATCTAGTTCATCCAGCTCCTCTGGGACAGACTTGGCTGAGGCTTCGTCTGTACGAATTTCCCCCTAATACTCTGCTCCCGGGAGTTCTGGCGAGAGTACGCCGGGACGGGGTCCGTCTGCTGTTAGTAGCCCCGTTCTGGCCGGGCCGAGTATGGTTCTCAGATCTGGTCTCGCTCCTCGACGGCTCTCCATGGGAGATACCGATCAGGACAGACCTACTCTCACAGGCGCAGGGCACGATAATTCACCCTCGCCCAGAGCTATGGAAACTGTGGGTGTGGCCCCTGAGGGGGCACAGCTCATAGCATCCGGTCTCTCAACCAAGGTTGTTGAGACCATTCTCCAATCCAGAGCTCCCTCAACAAGGAAACTGTACGCCCTGAGGTGTAAACTCTTAACCTCATGGTGCAGAGACCGTCAGCTTGACCCACTTAACTGCCCAGTTGGTACAGTGCTGAAATTTCTGCAAGCCAGGTTCTCTGCAGGGTTGACCCACTCCACACTGAAGGTTTACGTGGCGGCCATTGTGGCCTACCATGTCCCTCTTGGTGGTCAGTCTTTGGGAAGACACCCCCTAGTTATATGCCATACCCCGCCCGTGATGTCACGCTCTTCCATTGGACAGATTACACACGATATTCAGAGTTCCCCATATCTCACAGAAGCATCGCATCTTCACCATGAGAAAACATAATCCTCATGGTCTACTTTATACGTTTTGCATATAGCCTGCGTAGCTTTCCGGTTATCTCTCATTTAAAAAGCACATTCATTAGTTAAGCAGTTGAAAAATACAACTTTCATGATCCACAATGCAAGGCACAGTACGTTCTCATTGTCTCCTTATTAGAGCATGCCCCCATCTGCCTCAGCCCTGGCGAAGGGCCAAAGCGGGGCCAGCTTTGCTCTGATCTGGGCTTCTTTGTGAGGCGAGGAGTGTAGAAGTTTTGCTTGGGCTGCTGTCCTAGAGCCATGTTGGAATGTTAGAACAGCAGAGGAGGTGCAGAGGAGGGATGTGACCCTGCCTTGTGATGTGTGTGTAGGGGTCATGCCGTGAGGTTAGCCAGATTATAAATAAAGCCGAGCTTGATCTCTTTGCCATGGTGATGAGGAGACACAGAAAGGTGAATGCCAGTTGTAAAAGCCCACTCGCACTTGCTCCAAACCCTTGGCTCAATGCACTGAGGCAACATATGTGTGATGCATGTTACTCTATATGGTGCTGGGTAGAAAAACCCATTAAGAGCCTGTATCAAAAACGTGTCCTGTAGGCTTCCTAACCCTAAGTGCTCCAAAAGAGTCGAAATTGGTTCGAGAATGATATTAAATGTTAAAGGTGCTATCTGCAATAAAGATATTGATTTTTCAATAGTTGCATTTTAGAAGGAATGTAATCCAAAGAAAAAAAATGACCTTGTTTTAGTTTAGTTCTTGGCACTCATGGGAGTAGTTTTTACATTCCATGAGAAACATGGAATGCTAAGTCACAGAAGAGGTGGTCCAAAGCTCATTTGTTTGGCTAAAGGCAAATAACTTGTGGGAGGTGAATGATTTTGGGTCGTTGTGTGTATGTAGTTCATGGACAGAACCAGATAAAGAGCAGTATCACATTCGACAAGACCAAACTGATCCAAGGAGACAGAGAAAGGGAGAAAAAGGGGAGACAAACAAAATCAAGACTACCTCAGCTAGCCTACTGAATATGCCTTGCTTAGACCCCTGTTAATGTAAATAATAACAATAATTCTTAAAGTGCATGCATCTAATAACTATGTAGTTTAGTGCAGTTTTTGACAACCTACTAATTATATACTCGACATGGCGTTGTCCAACTATGTGTTATATTTCATTTTGTCTGTTCTTTAGAATGAAGAAATCCCCCAAGTAGAAATGAATAGACTGTTACCTTTGGGGAAATTAGCATGGTAAATGAATATTAACTTGCAGATGGTTGGATGTAGGGCACAGCAGTAGCTTCTAACTTTCAATTGATCAACTTGTAAATTCCCATCGCCCAGCTGTTGTTCAGGCTGTTTACCATAAAGAACAGAAAAAGGGGGGCAGAGAGAGGATACAGATGCTATGGGTACAGAGGCAAAGGTGATCTGTCATTGTTGAGAACTAACACTGATGGATGCTGCTTTGAATGGGTATAGGTTTTAGTTAAACATGACAGAGTGAAGAATGATATATCATTGGTCATACAGGTCTGACAACAACTCGGCACCAGGTTTATTTTCCACCCCGGACTTCCTGACAATGTACCAGCAGCAAGTTAAGTCAAACAGGTTTATTATTATTATTATTATTATTATTATCATTGTGTGTATGTGGATGAGGGCTGGGATGAGTGTAAGAAAGGGGAAACAAATTGATAAATATATTCCTCACAGAATTTTAAACTTGCATTTTAAGCACTTAATGTCCTTAAACCTCTGTGTATATATATTCTAAAATATATTAAAACAGAAAACATTTTAATTTGTAATACCATTCAAAAAATGCAGAGTTGGTTAGCATATGTGACTTCTTTAAAAAAAAAAATAATAATAAAATAAAAAATCTTACCGACTCCAAACTTTTGAACAGTAGTGTTTGTATCGTTTTGGTTATAAATTAAAGTAGTCCATTTCAGTTCCTACCAAAACCTTATACTTTAGCTACAGTGCACGAAAGTCTGCAATACATGGCAGCATTGCGGCAGCCCCTAAAAACACTGAGCTGATACATGTGTGTTATAGCACACACATGGGAAATACAGAATTTGGATAAAACTCTTAGATCAGCACAGCTCTGCTTCCAAACAGGCCAGAACGAGTCGTGCAGCATTGGATGGTCTGCTGCACCCTGACACCCCGACCCTCAGTTCCTCAGGGTGAGGCCAGGTACATGTGGACCTTCCATCCAGCTGCACAGGATCAGACGTACAGCATGTGAGAGACACCACTGGGGACCCTGCATGACAACAAGCCAATCCATGACCCAACAGGCAGGCCCCCTAAGCCGGCCCCAGGTGACGTCTGGTCAGCCAAACACAAGGGCAGAGTCTGGGGAGTGTCTCAATGGGATTGTATAAACAACACTTCTGCAGAACTCATCTCCCTCTGGCTGCCAAATCTCGTTAATGTTTCATCTCCAAACCTTAAGAGTATCAGGAGGCTTAACACGCATTTGAAGAGGAAATGTATAGATGATGGACTGCAATTTATTTTTTTGCCTTTCATATTATGAAACCATGTAAAGACCCTGGGCACATTGTTATGATATGTATTTTGTGACCTAACAAGAAATCAATTGTTTTTCAAATTTAAAAAGCTTAAGTATGAAAATCAATTGCAAACAATTAAGTCATTGTTTTGTTAATACATGACAATTAGCAAACCAACATGTATAAAAAAAAATACTAATCATAAAAGTGTAGTTTTTTTTTCAAAGTTATAATTTTACTGTAAGATTTCTGTGTATTCCAACATCAACTTCAATTTCATTTCATTTTATTATTTTGTTTGTCACTTTATGCTAATGGTTAATAAATGAGACACCCAGCCAATCTGTATATTTTTACAAAATCTACACACACAGAAATTAGCATGCATAAATATAATCGCTACATGGCATAATTTCATTCTATCTGTATGCAACTCCATGTATCCGTTGTTTAAATGAGCACTGTCAGGTCACATTGGAGGTTATTGGAAAAAGGTTGAATAAATGTTAACTCATGTTAATATGGCAATTATATCAACACAACTAAAATGCACAGTAGATCATTATTCAGGTATTGCTTGTCAACCACAAATTTTACATCGCAATACATGGACTGAGTGAAAAACTATTTTCCCTTTCTGCAGTGTACTGGGAATTTTAAATTATCTCTTTATATAACAGTGCGGTATTCCTTGCAAATACATATGTTTTCTATTTAAACAATGGGGATTTATAAAAGACTATATAGCCCGATCTGTAGGCGGATGTGAGATGCGGCCCTTTAAGAGTGAAGAGCTCTCTGATCGAAGCCCTTGAGGCTGCACTGCTCTTGGACATAACCACTGACAGCAGCAGGTGAAAGAGTACAGGAAGAAGGACTCACTGCTTTGGTCGAAAGGTAGATGGGTGAAAAAAAAATAAAAGTAGCTGAGAAGCATTTCAGCCGGTGTGCTTCTGATGGGAAGACCCTGGAGGAAACAGGAGAAAGCCATTAATAACCACAGTATCACGGTGATCTATTTGCATGGATGAGCTACAAGCGGATAATGAACTAGCCTTAACGTTTCTCCTTTTCTCTATGTAGCTGTCTCTTTGCCTCCTTTCAAGCTTGTAGCGCACCACTGGGAGAGCTCTCGGTTGTACAAAACAGCATGACAAATCAATGCCTTATTCCAAAATCAAGGGAAAAGGTTATTCGCTGTCTCCACGGGATTTGGCGCTCCCATGTATCTTTTGCCCTCCCCTTCTCCAAACAAACCTCAGTCTTACCCACACTCCTTAATTAAGAGTAGGACAGTGGGGTGTTTTTTGTCTTTTTGGTTACGCTTGCAGTGCTAGTGTGGGGAGTGTGAAAACAGATCTGATGGACCGCATGCCCTCAGCTCTACTCCGCCCAGGCTCCAGCAGGTACGGCAGCATGATTGACAGCTCTCAGGTCAGCCACCCATCTTCCAGACTGTTGTAGGGTGGGCGTTAAAGAGATTTGGAATGCCTGGGACCCTGATTGCTTTATAGCTGGGCTGTCAGAGCCATTGTATGGGTTGGTATTATTAGGGTTCACCATCTCCCCGTCTGGGAGGTGTCACGTTTGCTGTTCTCAACATAAAGAGGCAACACCACACCATTTATATATCTTCTTTTTCTTTGGCTGAAAGAAAGAGAGAGGGAGAGAGGGTGAGAAAGAGAAATAGAGAAAAAAGAAGAAGGGAAACAGAATCGTTAGTGTCCCTTGGGAAAGCAACCAAATGCGGTGCAACTCACACCAAACGTTCTTTGTCTTTGACAATACAGAATTTTAAATCAATACTGCAGCAGCCTGTGCAAAATACACAGAATTATTATTATGAAGCCTTTATTCATTTTTATTATATACTTAACCGGTAAAGAGTCAACAAAACATTCAACAAAAATATAATTTGTATTTATTCAGTTAATATTTAGCATCTTGCCATTTTAGAGTTATGGTGTTTTATTTAAAAAAGACATTTGTTGAGCAAGTGGTAATTTCTAGTCAGATTAACAAAATTATTTTGAAATTTTATTCCACCCTAAACATGTGATGAAGATTCACATTCTTCCCTTACAAAATCAATTTGAATATTTATTTCATTTTTATTTATTTATTTAGTCATTCTTAAAGAAGTGAACCAGACAAGTTAAATAATGACTATGCCTGTAATAAGCAACATATTATATTATGTATGTTGCATTTAATATATATATATATATATATATATATATATATATATATATATATATATATATATAGTAACAATTAAGAAAAGCGAAAAGCATTCCCGCAATAAACATTTATGTTAATTTATAACACAGCATATGTTAACAAGTTCTTCCTTTGGCAGACTTTTCTCCAGTCACCTCATTCCCACAGGTAAATATAGTGTGCATTGTTCCTAAGAACAACAAGCAAGGATACATGCCCCCCCCCCCATCTCTTCCATCCCCTCTTAATTCCCCAGGCGGGTATGACAGACTGACAGGTTGCTGGAGGTCAGTGGAGCAGTGGCCCTTCTCGCCCTGGGACTAGGCCGATAGTCCATACAGGTTCCCAACACTCCTGGCTTCCATGTTTTTTCGCTGGAACCCTGCCGATGACTTGACCTTGTACCAGCCTCCTTGGAGACATGACAATTGGTGGGGTGCTGCGTTGCCAACTCACACCTTTCTGGTCAACGCCTTTCTGTGTCCCTGTGGGGTAAGCCGGGGCCAGTACCACTTACTCACTCAGTCTATTCACCCCCCTTTCCTGCTAGCACATAGGACATCCCGGCTTCAGTCAGGCCCTGGTGCCCTGGCATGGGCAGCCCTGTGAGATTTGCTGGGGTATGGCGCCTGAGATGCCGGTTCAGACCGGCGAGTCTGGGCAGGGCCTGAGAGGGGCGGCGGGACACTGGGACGGCCCAGGCTGTGGCTGCAGATCATGCTCCATTATGTTTGGACTCAGGGGGTGTGAAAGCACTGCGATCCCCAACGTCTCTACTCCTAAAAGATCATCAGTTGGCTATAGCTGGAGGCGATTGCGACCCTAATTCACTTCATTATCCCCATGTCTTTGTTTGGGCTTTTTGGGATGTGCTTTTGTGGTACGCAATGTTACCTTATATTCCATAATGTCTGAAGGCTTCTCTGACAGAAAACGTGCGAGGAATAGGCGGTAGCACATCCGGTGCTGACACCGGTATTGATTCGAACAAGTCGTGACTCCTCTGCCACGTGTCTGTATGTCTTCTCATCTGAGAAATAAGTGTTAGTCTCTTCCTCACTGTACTCCACTGTGTCCTCAGCATTTGCCATATTGATTTTGTTTTTTCTTTGAGTTCTCCCATTGTCTGTGCCCTTTACCGCTGGGATTAATCTAATTGTTTATCTCTGAATCTTTTTCCTGCCTTCACTCCCTTCTGCCTCATTATGTGCCAAGATTTGACAAGTTGAGTCTCCACACTCTCCAATCGCATTTTACAACATGTCGATCTTCAGAACACTACAGATGGCCTGCCTCTCAGCAGACCCTCCCACATGGAATGTAACAAACATGACAACGCTGCACATTCTAACATGGCAACACGCATACACGTTCACACACATACACAAACACACATCCACACTGGCATATACTGTTGGATGCACTCAAGCACACACACGCAAGCGTTTGCCCAAGCAACACATTGCGAGATGCAGACGCACTGACCAACCCTTCGCGTTATTACAGGAAGAAAAAAAACCCCTGCTTTTCCCCACATCCCTGTGAATTTCTAAGAGAAATTCCAGTGGGTGCACTCGAGGAGATGACAATACGCTCAACATCTCTGAACACTTGTCAGTCCACTTGGTAAAGTCGACAGCATTGTAAGCGCACAATGCTGAAGAAATATATAAATAATGCCAGCCAAAAAGACACAACTGTCAAAGAGCTTCGTCTCTCCAGACTGAGGGGACGAACAGGCAGCAATCTTTTTCCATTCGCTTTGTGTTTCATCTTTTTTTCTCTCCCGTTGTTTTTTTCAACAGCATCCCGAATGCTCTTGGGCCCATGGAAGCCCTGTGGTCAGGTTTTATCAGTAAGTTAACTCTACAGAAGTGGGCCAGATCAATACAGGCGTTCTCTGAGAGACAGGGTGCAGTTGGAGCTTTGTGGATGTAGATATGTGTGTGCGTACGAGTGCCTTCAGGAGCAGATCGATGGGCTGACAGGGGCTCCGCTTTGTTCTCACACAGTGCTCAGATGTTCAACGTGCTTTACATGATTGCTTAAAGGTTTTTGTTTGCTGTCTTGTTTGTTTGCTCCATACTTTTTTTCTGTCTGTTTCTTATTCCTCATTATGCACTTTGCTAGCACAGCAGAGTTTACAACTAGTTATTGTTTTTTACTGTCAGGTTTCCTCTTTATAATAAAAGACTTCAGATTTACAGCTCTACAGAACAATGGGGAAAGCTTGTATTCTCGGATAGCACAGTGCTACATGTCAAACCGTATTGGTTTTTGGTGATGCACAACTGACTCTTTGCTAAACGTTGCCTTAAAATGTTACTAACCATTTAAAACTAAGAAACTGTTGCCTTCTGCCATTTTCTCAGACAAGATTTCTATGGACAATCTGTCTTTATCAATTTTTAACACAATTTTATGGTAATTGTCCAAAAATACATTAAAAGTGGATACAAAGATTTTTTTTTTTTTTTTGTATTTTCCAATAAATCTTTCAAATTGTGTACTGATTTAGTTCATTTGATTGTAGAAAGTTCACAGTACCATAGTGAATATGTTTGAAATGTTAGGAACAGTTCTGTTCACGTACATTAATGTGACTGCTTTCAAATTAGGCTTTTTTTTTTCAGTTAACTGTGAGAAACATTCGGCTCTATTAGCAGTCCTTTTTTTTTCACGTTACTGCGTAATTTAACAATTTCTGCAGCTAAAACTGCTCAATTTATGTCCAATCAGTCTTTAGTGCTTTAGGAGCACATTTTGCTAAAAATCGCATAAATCTCTAGTTAATAACTATGGGACTTTCTATAAAGCTTATCTGAGTTAGCAACAGTAACCAAGAGGGGTGGAGATAAGCAAGGGGTTAATTGCATTTTAATGTGATTTGTTACTTTAGAACACACAATTGACTGCAATTTCCAATAAATTTAGAATACAATTTACTATGTCCAATATGTGATGGTTATAAATCAATAAAAAATATAAATTACCACTTATTGCAAGGTATCACCACTTTTGCATGGCAAATCATAATATCTACCAAAACTACTTTCAAAATATTAAGTAAAATTCAACAGGCCTTTTGTACACAAAAACAAGATGTCGTCCAACAAAATCTACCCACTCCACTTCTAAACAATTGTCATAATAAGTGCTTGTGAGAGTGGCTGAAGCTTGAGAATAAGTGTCCGCATACTTGCTGTGCACAATTCTTTATCTGAAGAACTATTTTCGTCCCCTGACAGGTTTGGCCTTTGACATCCTTTGTCATCTTTCGAGTCTAAAATTTTTTTTTTTTTTTTGTGCCAAATTCACCCACTTCCACTTTGGCCCACATGGTCACCTAAAGCAACTTAAGCACTTGCCTCTCTAAATTAGCTGCCTGAAATTACTTCTAATAAGAAATTGTGTGTGTAGGCTGGCCCTCCACTGAAAGGCGTTGACCACTGAGGACAAGTAGGTGTCAATAGATCTAGTCTCCAAGTCTGTGGGACTTCTTCAGGCTTTAATAAGATAGCACAGATGCACCCTTGTCTGAGCATGGCCTCTTTGTCTTATTGTACTTTGGCCTCCCAACCACGGAGCACCCTAACAGGACAGGGCTGGGATCACGTTGGCTGTGTAAGAGGGTCTCATTAAGAGAGGCAAAAGAAAACCGGGGTCAAGGTACATAAAGGTGCCCTGAGCTAAGGAGCATGCCGCTAAGATGAGCTAGGAGCTTCTCCACAGTTCAGGGCTACCCCTCCAGACCTCTGGCCCTCCCTGCCGTGACCTCCTATCTCCAGCATTATTTGATGAAGCAGAGCTTGATAATTATTTTGCGTTGATGGAGAAAAGGGCAAGAGTGTGAAAGGAGAATGTCATTCGGAGGGAAAGGATAGCAGGGGATGACAGAGAAGAGAAAGAAAACCAGAAGAGGAGAGGAGAGAGAAGAGAAAAAAAAAGATCAAAAGCAGGCCTTTCGCTTTTCATGCCTCAGAAGGCTCCAAAGAGGATAAGGAACAATCGGTCTTGGGTCTCCTGTCCTCTCTAGCAATTAGACTCAGCTGATGAAGTGAATAGGATGAATGGCAGGGTTCAAGGCCTTTCTAGGATCCACACAACAGGGTGTGTTTTTCCCCTTCTACTCCTTTATCTCTTTCTCCCCTCCGAGTGGCACAAATGCAGCTGAAATATTTCCAAATGAAGACAATGTGGTCCAAGGTGCCAAATCTTAATCACGGTGGCTGATGAGACTGAAGAGGAGAAAGAAAAAAGGGGAGGGAGGGAAGGAGGGAGGGAGAGAGGGTGTGAGAGCTGCTCAGGAGAACAAACAGATACATTCAATGCAGTGCATCTTTGCACCTTATCAAACCACCCACCTCACCCCAAAAAAAGGATTTACGTCTCAAAATCCCCTTTGTACATTTGCCGTTGTTTGGGTATACCAAAGAAAACAAAAAAGACAGAGGAAAAATGTATCTCTCGCATCATGACAATCGCCACAGTGCTCTAGACTGAATGTACCTTGCAGAAGGCGCTTTGTCTGAAACTGATAGGAAAATCTGGACATGAATGTACAGTGACTACAGATTCTAGGCATTCTAGGACAGATAATATTGCATTTACCGGTCAATCCCGAAAATAAAATGCCACATTGTAAATCCACATATGCTCCATAACGACCAGGAATGGCGGAATTCTGCGAAATCCGCATTAACAATAAACACAACAATCAGTCTCCCTTTAACCTTTACTCCTTTTTTTCTAGATCATTCCTCCTATTCTATTTCATTTAACCCTAACTTAATTTACCATGAGCGTGAGGCTTTTTTCCCACCATCCCCTCTGGTGTGTTTTTTCAGTCATTCCTAATAAAGTATATGGCAGTAAATGGCTCCGGAGGCTCTGTCCATGCCGCCACACTGCACTAAAACCTTAAGATGCTTAGTGATATTCTTTAATCTGGGCTACTGATAATGTGTTTAAAGGAGCAATTCAGCTTTCCAAACTTTGAGGGTTCAAAGTCTCTGAGGCATGGGGTCAGAATGCCAATGAGCTAAATAAAGAGTAGCCAGAATGGGCTTTGGGAAGGATTTGAAACTCGGGCTTCTAAAATTCTCTTTGATCTAAATAGAGTTTCAGGCCACAATGATGCAGAATATCAAATGCTAAGAACTGCGACTCGGCCCGCATTTGCTGTGTTTGGTATGTTGAAGCCACAGAATGCTCAATAGAATATACATAATGGGCTTATTTCGGCGGTACATTTGGATAGGGGGGCATTTTTTTTGTGGCATTAAAGAAGAGAAGAGAAGAGAAGAGAAGAGAAGAGAAGAGAAGAGAAGAGAAGAGAAGAGAAGAGAAGAGAAGAGAAGAGAAGAGAAGAGAAGAGAAGAGAAGAGAAGAGAAGAGAAGAGAAGAGAAGTTGCTCACATAATCCACTGGCTCTTAATTGTGCATCTTAAAAGAGCTCATATACTTATAATATATTAGTGAAGTGCTCCTCCAACAGTCTATTGTTATTAATAATAATATTTTAGAATGCTGGATTAATTTAGTTTCTATTTTAATTTAATCATCACAATGTCACAATCAGAACAAACTACTTTATTTCGCTTTTAATTTTTATCCAACCTTTAAATTTCATTAAGCAACTAAGTGAACAAAAAGAATATTTTTAACTCGTTATTGACAGAAATATTCTTAAATCTCTGAAGGACATAAAACAGTGCTGCACCAACAAAAACAAAACACAAAAAACAACACACCAAGAAAACACCACAAAAAAAAAAATCAAAACAAAACAAATTTCAATAAACCAAAATGTTTAAATCAAAAGTCACCTTTACAACAAGAACGTAATCACATTTTGTTCAAGGGGCAAATAAGGATTTGCGTCTGTTAGAATAAATCTAAGCTTAAAAGTATATGTGTTTACACATATTAATATTAATTTCACTACAGTAATTACATTTTTAAAAGCACTTCAATCTCTTAGACATTTTGATTTATGTTATTTTGTTACATAACCTCTCTTTCTAAGTATATATAATGAATAAATAAATTAGGAAGAGTACAATTGTAGTAATTAATTATAATAATTAATTAATTTAGGTTCCAAAATTGTGTACTCCAGGTCAGATTGTGTAATATTATACCCCCATATATTCTAAAACGATCCCATTGTTTTTAATGAGTCATTGATTCCATAATTGTACTTGTAGTTTGTGTGAAGATCATTCCGAATAACACCAATGATATGTGAATGGGAAGTGAGGATGCTCTAGATAATGGCTGTCTGTTTTTAATTGTTCACATATTTTTTCTTTTCCTCAGTGACATGGCCATTACTTGGCAGTCAACACTTATCTGCAAAATCGTCCAGGATTAATGGTCTAACTTAGGCTGGTAAAAAAATGTTGAAGTTGTCCCGATTATCAGCGAAAGGAAATAAGAATAATGGTTATTTGTCATTGTGTTAGGCTGAAAGAAAGAGTAATATAACAAAACACAAAGTTAAGTACACTATTAACCCTTCATCGAGAACACATTTAGTGGGGGAAGAGGAAGCCCAGATTGCTTTGTGTATGGCTCTTTTGCTTTTCTATGGTTGCCAGTATTGAGACTTGAAAAAAGGACAAAGGGTCATCTTAATCTCCAAAAAATTACCATGGTTAGCACCCATTCAAAATTAGAATTTACATGATGACATTGCCAGTAACCACATCTTGTTTACTTGAAGCATATAACATATGAAAATCCCATTTCAGAACTAAGGACATGGGGGAAAAAAAATAACATAAGATGTTCAAATTAATCTATTCATCATTAATTTTAATGATAAGTACAGTTTGTCTCCATTTTAGATATACATTGTAGGTCTCCATTATACATTGTGTTTTAAGGTGACTTCCTGGGTGTACCAATTTAGCTTGTTTGTCAAAATATATGCAACATTCAGTTACTGAAATCAGACATTTCCATACATAAGTAAGCAAGATGTATTCTGCATATATACATATGCATATAAAAATACATATTTATAAATACATATATAAAATGTATAATAACTCCTCACTGTAAAGGATGCCATTGTACAAAGAATGTCTGATTTAGTGCTAGGGTTTACTATATCAAGTCCTTAGTTGAAATCAAATGCTTTATCTGACAATAAATGATACGAATCAGCTATAAGAGTCCCAGTATTATATTTAAAAGCGCTGAACACTACCGCCTGTAACTATGATCACCCAGCGTGGCCCACAGGACAGACAGGTTGTGACTTCCTGAGAGGGGGGCTATCTGTATGCCAGTGTTTCCTCTTCATCCCAGCCGCAGAGAGCAGCCATGTCCCTGCCTCATTAATCTTTAACAATAGTTTTTCTTGTCTCCCTCCTTGGAAGTATCTATTAGCTGCTCTCTGCTATCTGTTTGTGGGCTATTTTCTTCCCTTTTCCCCATGAATGTTTGATATATTGGAGAGAGAATGATTGTTCACTGCAATGAGGCCAGCCCATGGCTCCAGTAAGACAAATTGCTCTATAACGCCTAAATGGCAGTCAATGATAACTCAGTGTAAGGAGTGTAAGTGACTTCCAATGGAGTGGCTGGGGAAACTGAGAGTAATGGTGGTGCATGGGTGAAAAATAGATGTTTGGTTCTCTGTAATTACTCCATTAGGGGGCTCTCTGTTAATCCACCAAACCACAGCAAGTGTTTTCACAGCAGTTCCCAGTAAATACAACTGGATGTAGACAACATGAATCATTTGTTTACTTTCTTTTTCTTTTCTTTCATTTTTTTTTCTTTTTTTTTTAAATAGAATGGTGTAAAATTTTGCTTACACCTTTGGGATTGCATACCTATCTGGCTGATCTCCTTTTAAAATTGCAATGGATAAATGCAAAAATAAAAATAAAAGAGTGATAAAATGAATGGCAAGAGCAGTTCTGCCTCATCATATACTGAAGACCTGTACGTGTCTGGACAGATTTGACCCTCTCTGTTCCTCACCAATGTGAGAGCTGTTCAACTAGAAAGGAAAGCGCTAGCAAGACAAAAGAGGACAATCTGTCCTTTCAGGACCCTAAGTAACTCACCCTTCCCATCCCCAGACACACATAATGATAACAATTTTTAGACCATTTGGTGTCTGCTCCCACTGCCTGTAGCACTCTGGACAAAGACTAAGCAAAAACTGCAGCAATATGGTCTTAAGGGTTTGATTTGACCAAACAATCTGGTTTCTTAAGTAGACTTTTGAAAACACAGCTACAAGCAATGCCCACAGCTTTGCCACTAAGTCGAGAGTCGACCCTATGCCCTTCTCACACTGTACATCCCATCTGCTTGTATGTCCATCTTGAATTCACTCTGATGGGTTTAAACCTGTATCCCTCTCGCTCTCATTTCTGATAACCTGTGCTCTTCTTTTACATTTCACAGTAAACCGCCTGCAATATAAATTAATCACTAAGTCACTATCTAAACTAGTGGGTTTTGACTGGTGGGTCACAGGTCAAAAGGTTTCATGGAAAATGAAAAAAAAAAATGAAAAATGAAATGCAGATAAAGTGCAGATAGCACAATGAAAAAGCTTATCACCTTTTGAAAAGGAGGGAGAAAAACCTTCCAATGCCTTTTGTTTTTGGAGTCAAATCAAACTCTACAGTATTTTAATGCAAATGCATCTGTCACTTTGTCGAATCTTTACAGGCAGATGCCCTCTTCCTTAAAAACCACGAATAAATGCAAGGTGACTACAGCAAACATAACTACAATGTATATTGTATGTGTATTTTTGCACGAAACTACTGAAATTCAATTTTATGCAATAAATAGTTTTGGGTCCTGAAGCAAAACCATTAGAGAATCATTTATCTAAGCCACAATGATTCTGTACATTATATGAACATTACAGAGGCAAGCTTTCTTGAAGACTAAAAAGGATTGCAAAATGCATATGTGGTGTTCACCAGCGATCTAAAGCTCACAATCCTATGGCATTATATATATATATATATATATATATATATATATATATATATATATATATATATATATATATATATATATATAAGAAAAATGGTATTTCATAATAATGTCCCAGCAGCAAAATAAAACATACTAACAATAAATATATTTTATATAATATTTCATGGGGTGATAGATGCATTTCTCTATCCATAACAGCATATAGTGCAGCAGCAGCAGCAGTGACGTGCCTCACTCTCCTGTCCGTTACCTTGGAGCTTTCCCCCGCGCGCGCGCTAACACACATAATTTTCACGGGCTATAGCGCCGCTCAGTGGATTTATCTTATTCCTCTCTGTTCAGTTATATAGTTTATTGGGACCTTGGAGAACAAACAGAATCGTCCTGTCCTTTGCCCGGTTCTTTTCTTGGTTGAATGTCCGCATTTGTAATTGTCATTATGTCTAGTAACTATAATGACCCGCACAACTGTCATTACGCGTGATGTTTACGCCAAACGCGGGCCACGCGGTGTTTCCTGACGTGTACTCACCAACACTGCTGGATGCAAGAATTATTGTTGAAAAATGAGGTGAGTATAAACACTTGTAACACCTGTTTGTATCCTGTCCGAAAATGTTATCAGAATAACAGTCGTTTTGATGCTACGGAACTTTGGATGTTTACTAACTATTTAGGCAGCCTACCCATTTTTGGGCCTCGCATGCTAACTGTTAGTTAAAATTTAGCTTAAGTAAGTAGGCAGCTTACTATATGTATAAATGCAAGTAATTGTCATGGGAGTGTAATGTAAAAATGCTAATTTTGTGGTAAATGCTGTTTTATGGTAAACTATTGATTGCTTTACAATATAAAATAAAGAAATACGAACTAAAATATAAAAAATAAAGTAAACACACACACTGTTAGATCTACATTTTAAAAATAATATTTATCTAATTATTGATTTTATTGTTTATTTAAATATATATTTTTAAATGTACAGTATAATGAAGTTATATTTTTATTTATTTTTTCCTATATAATTTATGGTTAAAGGAGTATTTACAGATTTTTTTTTTTTTTTTCACGGTAACATTCTGGCAATCATAGATTCATGTTTTTACTGCACTTTTAAGAAAGAAGGTGTAGTTTTAGAGACATATTTAGGCACAAATGGCCACTTTCACAAATGTGTACACTAATGAGATGGAAAGGGCTGCACTTTATTGTTTCTGCTCAGTTGTGTAGGATTTATATTACACAGTTGAGGTGGATAAATGCGATACCTTATGAAGTGCTGCATTTTTATTTTTACTGCTCATTCTGGCAGTAAAATCAGCCGTAAATTGAGGCTACTGGTCTAGGACACTTAAAATGTCTCTTGTGAATTGCCAGTTTGGTCACTCAATGCAAAACTGCTAAGTATAATGTAAAAAAATGTACATACATATTTTGAAACCCCCCAAAACATGGATTTTTTTCTTATATACCGTAAATCAGATTGTTTTCAAGAAGGGCAAGAGAAAAAGACTTCTGGAGTGGAACAGTGTGTGTTCTGACCCGCTTGAAGAGTGAGGTTTACCTTGATTAGCTTTGATTGATTAATTAATAACAGATCATTGAACACGCATGCTGAGATCTAACTGATTACTGGCCCTGTGTTAGGGTGGGGGTATCTTGAATGCTTGCTGGGGTTGTAATTGTGTGCAGCTGGGTGGCCGGGTGCTTTAGGAGTAATGGAGAGAAAGCAAGAGAAAAGAGAGAGTGGCCTCCTGCTCTTTGAAGCAGCCTGTCGCAACACGCCCGCCTGATATCCCCTCTCTCTGACACCTCACCATACAGGATGAGACCGCACAGATTTAATGGTTTCAAGCCATATGTTATGTTGAATACCATTGTGGTGTGTGTGTGTACTTTCTTACTAAGATAAAAGCCTTGTAGGAAATTTTAGCATACTGTATGTTTGGCTGATATGCATATAGTTTTGGTTATTATTGCTTGATTGCTTAGACTTATTAGGCAATTTTTTTTTTTTTTAACCTTTAAGATTTTGATTGATTGCTATATAATATTACATTTTATAATTAAGTGATGTCTTCTCTTTATAGTTGCCAATAAGTAACATTTCAGGCATTTTTGGGCGTCAGTGCGCCTGTGGTCTGGCTTCTCTGGGCTTGCTTTGTATTAGATCAGTGTCCTTTATCTAACATGGCTCTGAAAAGATTTGCCTTTAAAGGGATAACAGTCTGTTTAAAAAGGCTCAGCGACGTGTTTGAAGCTCTAAGTGCAACAGAGGAGGGCCAGAGATTGGCAGTCTTCAGGATGTGTGAAAGAAGAACAGGCGAATTGCTTTCTTTCCTCACCCAAAAGGAGAGTATGTGGCCAAGCTTGATTATCCAAGATGAGAGAAAAGGATTGTTAAGTTCTAAAAATCTCACACTAATGTTGTCCAGTGTAACATAAGATGTAGCACTCCTCCTTTCTAGTTTTCTCACTCTTATTTTGTGATTGCATGGTTTGAATTGTCTTGTTTTCACCTGAAAATTATGTTTGTCAATAATAATTGCAATTTGCATATTGAAATTACAATATTATTACATGCATAATGTTATTAATCGCCTACCAACATTTAACGCTATAATCAAAAATATTCCAACATCATCAGGCAGCGTTTTGCCAACTGGCTAATGTTGGACATACAACATCTGGTTTGTTCAGCATTAATTCATATCAAAGGCAAAATGGAATTCATTTAAGTGTGCGATTGATCAATTTGGCAAGTATGCTGATGATGTTATGATAGATTTGTTTTAAATGCTTTTTGTCACTCAACACAACCACATGCCAAAATTGTGCTTCATGATTAGACCATTGTAAACTCACTATGCCTAATGAACACAGACTACTCACAGCATTTAGCGCAAGCTAGACTGCTCCGTTTGTGAATCTCTGCATCGCGACAGCATGGTAATAACACAGCTGTGGTGTTATGTGACTTCTCCAAGCAAGGATCCAAGATCTTTGCTCCCCGTGTTTCGGGTGCCACTCAAGCCCTCCCTGTGAAAAGCTGTTTTTCATTTGATGCTCCAGCCATTGGTTTTAGTCAGCATATTCGAGAGGTCCTTAGTCCTGAAATGAGTCCTGTATTATTTTAGACTGGCTTGAACATTGCACGGCGGGAGGCTGAAAATGAGACCTTCCATCAAAAGATTGCCTGCAGCGCGTTCTACTCTCTGCAGCATTCGGGAGGTCTCACACAGAGAGAAAACACTCTTTGACCACACAATTATATATTTATTATCAGTTCCTTTGATGACCCCCCCCCCTTCACTTCTATTCTTTACCTGATTTTGGTAGCTGAAGTGGACTAGAATGGAAGAACTTCTAAGCTGCAGTAAGAATGTGGGCGGCCTTGTGGTTTTGGGCTGTTAAAAGATTAGAGAAAATGCAGACAGCTAGTGCAGGCGGAATCAAGTGAACCATAAAATAAGGTGTTTTCTCACCTCCCTCGACTCAGGTGCATGTCTCAGACAAGGTTTAACCATCTTGGAATGCCTGTTTTATATATGAATGAACCGTAGCAGTTGTTCAGCTGCAGACGAGTGGAGGGTTCGCCAGATGTGCTCCTAATTCATATTTGTAGTTAGTGCAGCGACTGTACTGCTGCCTTTTTTTTTGGTTTTTGTTATTATCACTGGCCATGTATCGCTTTTTATTTTTAGACAAGCAAGATATATAGCAGGAAATGAGCAGAAGAGAGAATAGGAAATACCACTAGCCTGATTTGATCTTGTATTGCCCACAAGAGCACCACAGCTCAGTGTGTTGCAAGCTAACAACTTGGCCACAGCTCTGACATCCTTTTTTGAGTTTTGAATGTAAAGTTGTGTAGCCTCTATTTTTCTGCTCTGTCTGTGAACTTAAATTCAGATCACGTCATTGTTTTGTGATATTGAGCTGTGGAAGACTGCTGTGCACAAACATCTCTGTATTATGATCTGTAATACTTCAGAGGTTATTGTAAGGTTTTCTGGGTTGAAATTGACAGATGTACAACAAAACAAATGACAGTGTTTATTAATTTTCCAAAGATTGTCTCTTTTAGCAGTAACCAACAAAGCACTTCACCAAAGATTGAGGTTTGTATAAAAATGTAGCTTTGTTTGTTGAATCATAAGCCTTGATAAGAATAGAAGAGAAGAATACATGTAGAAAAAAAAATTGCTGCCATATTCCAGAGCTACTCATTTAAATTTCATTAAAACTCCTGTCAGTGCTTTACAATAACCACTGACCTATTGTAAAGGCTAGTTCGAACTGGCTTACATTAAAGATGTAAGGAGATGCCATTTGCATGGAAAAGTCCTGCTTTCAGCAGGGGAAAAGTCAGACAACAAAACCTTGGACTTAATCAAGCCGACTTCAACTGCCTGCTACCTTTGGGACTGATACATATTTCTTTTTCCTGGAAGAAATGGTGATGATGGCAGGCAGAAGTGCCCTTTGTGTCTAGTGAAGATATCGAGTGTTTGAAGTGTTAACGCGGATACTAAGCCTCTGGGGCAAGCGGGTGAAGGCAGCGTGTCACACTACGGGATGGGACTTGGATCTTTCCTTACCCTCTACTGACCTATGACCATGGCTGCTTTTCAGGGTTGCGCTGGTTCCTAGTCCTTCGAGGCAGTGTCCGCTTTGATCAGGTCACAAATTGCAGTGAAAAAACAAATTTAGTTACCACATATATATGTGTGTGTGTGTGTGTGTGTGTGTGTGTGTATGGTAAACATGTATATTTAAAAATATTGAAAATGTATATCTTAAAAACATGTATATTTATATATATATATATATATATATATATATATATATTTCTTGGACACTCTTACAATCCTCATATATATATATGAAAAATATTGAAAATGTATATCTTAAAAACATGTATATTTGCTCATATATTTTACATTTCATATCTTGTTAAACCAAACATATTTCTTGGACACTCTTACAAGCCTCTCATGTTTACATGTTCTTTTGTTCCACTGTTTGTATAGTGGCCAGACTGACATGATCCATTGAGGCCACACATAAAACATCTTGCCATCTGCACTCCAAGCATGGTTTTCGGCTGCATTCCCCCATCCTTGTTTTTTCCTGCCTGTGTGCAGCCTGACCCCTCTCTTTCCTTTTCCAGGCTACAGTAGCCCAATCCAAAGAAGCTTTCAAAGGCACTGTCTGCTCAAATCAAGTCAGGGGCTCTTTTTAAACTCGGCTCAAAGATCATAGCAAGTTGAAGTCAGGGAGGAGGATGACCCTTCCCTTCAGGCTTGATCGGATCTTGGCCCAGTCAAAGCCAGTAGGGTAGTGTCTATGTGTGGCCACGTCTCTACGGGACTGGGCTGTGTGATAGTGGGAATGAAAGAGGGCACCAGCCTGAGCTGCAGTATTGCCGTGTCAGGCCCCTTGTCCCTGCGGTCTCCCAGAGCAAACGGGGAAGGCAGAGGACACAGCCAGCGGGGCTACGGGCTTGCAGCCAGACCTACAGACTGTGACATGTCATACCAGGGCTGTCTTAGTGCTTTTACTTCTGAACTTTGGGATCAGGTCAGGTCTGTGATGAAGGGCAGACAAAGAGGCAAGGAAACAAAGGACCATGTAGAAATGCTGAATATTCAACAAGACTGACATAATAGAAACATTGACAACTAGGATTGGGTAACGAGAATCCATTTCTATAATAATAATAATAATAATAATAATAATAATAAATAAATAAATAAGCCTCACCAATGACGTTGTTTTTAGTCAAAAAAATTTGAGACCGACTGATATGGGTTTTTTGAGGGCCGATACCAATATTAGGGTTACACACAGAATATATATATATATATATATATATATATATATATATATATATATATATATATATATATATATATATATACACATAAACACATTTTTTTGCAATGAACACTCAAATGTGGTGATAATTGCCGTTACTGAGATATGGCTGTTAAAATTTTCAGTGGTATTCCATACACTTAAGCTTTAAAGCGTTTCATCCAGATCGCCAGTAGCAAACAATGGAGCGCACTCTGCTGGACAAATGTAATCAAACGTAATTACACCATTTACTAGCATTTTATCTGCATTTTATGTTCTGTAAAAAAAACTTTCATATTAGAATGAGCCATTTTAGGTAGGAGTGGTTGACTTTAGTCTTTGTAATTTTACAGATCTTCTTTATGCACCAAGAGCTTGTAACACTCCAAAGAGAAAGGAAAAATTTAAATTGCATCATATGACCGCTATAAATAAAATCAGCTGCAAAGTCAGCAAAGGTTATGTATCTTTTTTTATTTCAATTTTTTATTTTTTTTTTGAAGTGTCCATTTTTGCCTCATGATTGCAGTCAAATCACAAGACAAAGACAAATTTGATTACATTTTTTTCATGGTCACATATAAGGGCCACAAAAGTCACCAAGTTTTGTTCCATTCCGATAAAGTTGAGGTCCTTTTTTTAATTTTTTTTTTTTATAAAAAAGTCTGTAAATGACCCCCTCCTCCTCCCTTTTAATTTACTAAAATTAGGAGTGTACATAGATTAAAACAAGCAATTAAAATTCTTACAATTAAAATAAAATATGCCTAATTAAATAGTAGATTTCCCTCCTTGAGAACCACTGGTGTAAACACACATGGTTTTATTATTGAAATTATGTTGTCATTTGGCAATGGAATTGTATTTCTTATATATATATATATATTTCTGAAATAATTAATTGAATCATTTTTTATGATTCCAAACTCCAACCATGACCCATTTTTTCCCACCTTATCTTTTCCCATTCCTTTCTGTTGCTTATTTCATTTACTGGTCGTTTAATTTGAGTGACTGACAGTGCATTTAAGGTATACTTTTTTTCAGTGTTTGTTTTTCCTGGGAATTAAACCCATGACCTTGACTTTACTAGTGCCATGCTCAAGTTTGAGGGCACCCTAGCTGGGGTTTGAGCCTAGAGCTTTACCCACTGTGCCACACAACTGCCTTCACTTGAATAAATATAATGTCAAAAATTATTAGCTTTCAGTCATACCCCATGTTCGGTTGTATTCACCTGCAGGGACACTATGTATAAATGCAGTAAGACAGTGTAGGACATTGTTGGCTCACACGAGTTTCACTGCTGAGCATAGGCATAGTGTGCAGTCTCATACTTTAGTTGTGCATAGATTAAGCCCATCAAAGGCAACTGCTATGCCAGACTTCTCTTCACTCAGTTCACTGTAAATTTAGCTGCAGGTTGTGATGGTGGGAGCTAACAGTCATCATGTTGACGCATAGGATTACTCTCTCTGTGATTTTGACCCTGTCCCTGCTTGACTGGTGCAAAAGACACAAGCCCATGTGCACATGCTCCCCAAAACACACACATACATAAACATACCCTCGCTCTCACCCGAGATCAGTGCATTCATTAAAGCTAACATATTGGCTTAAAGACGGTTTCTCTTCACATAAAGGCATGCAGGTTTTGTGTCGGGCCCAATGTGAGAGGTAAAGGGCTGAATTTTAAACGTGACACTGCCTCGCCTTCCCATTGACCCTGCTGAAAAAGCTCAGTGATCTCATTCTCCGCTTCACTAGAATGCTGCTGATTTTCTCCCTTGCAATGTTACCCTTGCTTTAAAGAGAGCCTCTGTAGAAGCTGACAATAGCATATCACTACAGGCTACTTTTCTCTGTATTCCCTTAAAATAAGAGTAGAGGGAAAATGGCTTAAATCATACGCCTTTGATATTGAGATCCAGGCTGACCTCCTGTTTAAGCGCTTCAAAGAAAGAAATTAACTGCCAGAAAACATAATCCATCTGAATATGTGCAAACTTCAGACTGGCGGGAGGTACGGTGAGAGCTGTGTCGCAGCTTGGTGCTCAGTCTATCGCTCGCGAGGACTTGCACATTGGTGGTGTTGTTGCTAATTTGTTATTCTTCATCGTAATGGCTTTGGTAACTTAAAGCTGATTGTATTATGCTTGTAGTCATCAGATTCTTTAGGCTTTAGAGAGTTTGTTGGCATTACCTCTTAGTGAGATCATGATATGTCGCTTGTATAAATTATTCGATTTAGATTACATCCAGCACTGTGGTGATCTCTCTGCCCCCGTAGCCCATGTCCCAGCAGGGGATGGCGGTAAAGTGATATCGCTAGTCTCCGTTGTGTGTAAACCGACACGGTGTTGTCTTCAGGACTGGAGACCTAAGGTCAGGAAAGGGCAAGGAGGTAACTGCCATGCATGAAGGATGCATTATACCATCGACTCACATGGATCAAAGGCTCAGATCAGATGGACTTGAACTGCTGTGTATCACAGCCATGTGTGTAAATTTGCACTCCAGGCTCTCTAGAACAGAGGATGTGAACATCCTGGTCCATCCACTTCCATCCTATCTGCTGTTTTGGGACAAACAGAGTTAATAGGGTGTGTCTGAGACATTTGACAACAGTTCTTCAGGGGAATCAGGCGGTCCGGGAAAGAGGATACCTTCAGCTACCACAGTAGCCGTATACATAACAGTACACACAATGGAGAGTGTTTGACTCCTGCAGGATTTTGCTTCATTTCCCGCACTGAATGAAAGGAAGATTTAGCGTCAGCTCTTGTATTTTCAGTCATGGGAATTTACTTTTATGAAGTGCTTGGGGAAACGTGGTGTGCCTTTAAGTGGTATTTTCCCTTCAGTTTTACACACAAGGGTATGTACATTAAAGTGACACCACTCTCACCAGCAATTGACAGTGTTTTTTAAGAGTTGTTATCAGGCATCATTGCACCATGCCAGTCAGGTGAACATAACTAAGCAGTCAGTGTTTTGAGAGACCCGGCAAATGTATTTTAGAGAATGGTTATTTGTTGTCAACACATTGTTCTTTCAGGAAATGTCTTAAAAAAAAGTATCGTGTATTTTCTGTGATCACTCTTCATAAATCATTATAGATTTAACAGGACACTCTAAAGATAATCTTTTTTACACTTTGAAGTTTTGTGTAAATTATTTTTGATCTTACACAAAAATAAGAGAGAAAATGTAAGAAATTAAGCATGATTTTTAATGAATATATGGTTAATTATTTACAAAAAACATAAAATATTGGGATCAATAAGTGTTTTCAGTAAGTGTACTTATTCAGCAAGAATGCATTAAAATGATCAAAAGTGACAATAAAGACCTTTGCAATTTTACGATCTTTTATATAACAAATAAATGCTGTTCTTTTGAACTTTCTATTCATCAAAAAAGTATTGCACAACAATATTAAGCAACACAACTGCTTTCAACAGTGATAATAAGAAATGTTTCTTGAGCACCAAATCAGCATACTACAATGATTTCTGAAGGATCATGTGACACTCATGACTGGAGGAATGGCTGCTGAAAATTTAGCTTTCTTATTACAGGAATAAATTACATTTTTAAATCTATTTTAATGGAAAGCATTTTTTTAAATTGAAATAATATTTCACCATTACTATTTTGTTATGTTTTTTTTTTTTTTAGCAAATAAATAAAGCTTTTTATTTGCATAATGTAGACTGATATCAAAAGTGCAGCTTAACATTACATTCTTAGCATAGCCAAAACACAGCCATTATCCTGAGAGACCCAGCCTTAGGTCAGAGGTGAAAAGTCACCCCATTGTCTAGTCATGTTTCATTCCCCATCACTATAATGACCTTTAGATGGAGACATCAGTAAATGGAGGAGTTGTGATACCTCTGCATTGTCACTGGCAGTATGGTGAGATGGTTATCAAAAACGGCCTCTTTTGGCCACCCTTGGCCTCTGACACGGCCCTTGTCATGTGGAGGGACAAATGGTTTCATTTTTGCCCTTTGCAGAATTTAGCTGGAGGACAGGATGATGAGACCTTCAAAAGATGAGGGCAATGTGTCACTCAGAGGCATTTCAAATGTGTGGATTTATTTTTAAACTGTAATTAGTGTAACATCAGCTGTAGATAAAATGAGAAACCATTTGGGGAAAAAAATTTAATTAGCAGTGGCTGGTTAGAAAAGACTCTATAAAGATCATTTTGCTGACCCTTTTTAATACTAAATGCATTCAAATAAAAAAAAAAAAAAAAATATATATATATATATATATATATATATATATACACACACATACTTTTTTTACAGTTCTATCACTTTATAAAATAAACATAGTTGAGTAAAATAAAATAAAAAAATATTTGACAGAGCTGATTATAATGTTTTATTGATTTTTTTTTAATGATGTCTAATTTACTGCACCAACAACTGCAGTACTCTATTCTAAATTAAGGATTTATTTTTTAAACACACGCACTATAATAAAGTGTAATAAATAAGGCATCTTAGTTATATATGTGGATGTTCTGTAGTATAATATGTATTATTTATCTGTTTACATTTAAGAAATGTGGCATGCACACTCTTTTTAAATGAGGATAATTTATGGTTCATGAAAGTCTTTTACTAATGAAATCACACAAGGAGGGTTTTTTTTTTTTATTTTGTTTTTTTGGTCATCTCTGACCCAGCAGTTGCCTATTTAAGTCACCTGATCAAAAGCATGTTTACCCTATTGGTGACCTCAAAGGTCAGGCAATCGATACACATGATTGAGTGGCCCACCGTGATTTGGCCATTTTAAATTACACCCCCTAATTTTTTTATCTCGGCAGGTAGCTTGTGTGAAAGACCAGCGCAGATCTAAGTCAATGTGATGTACCACACATTTTGTCCATTTGTGATCTTGAGCTGAAGAGAAACTCCAGGCTAGAATTAATCTATTAGAACACACTTTTTGTAATTGCTATAGGAATGTATTGTATTCAGTTTCTTATTTCTGCATTTCTACAGTGTTTTTACATTGACACTCTATATGCGGTGTATATATGTGTGCATGTAAAAATGCTAAGTATATATTATACATGTATAATGATGTTAAAAGTGTTGCACAAGTGTCACTTTGCATTATATTTTACATAAATCCATTGGCTTTCTAAAAGAGGCCCATTCATTCATACACATCTGCCACACACACATATAGTCAGACGCCGTTATAAAGATTTTTATCTACTTGAGGGATAACAGTGGGTGCTCCATTCTCATCCCTTTCATGCTGCTATAATTACTCTGACCAAGTCAAAACCTCTGTCTTAACCCAGTGATGCACCTACATGGCAGTTGGCTGCCATTTAGTACATCAAGGAGAATGCTGTCATCACTAGGCTAACCTCACAGTCCCCCGCATTGTACAGGAATCCTGGTAAGAGCCAGAATCCCCTGAGTCAGTCTCCATTGCTGCCGCTCATTGCTGAGCTCTCCTGCACTGCTGCTCCATGCACCCATTACCACTATTACCAGCTCAGGCCATTTCATGGTCAAAGAGCATTTCAGTGCTAGTGTTTCTTGGGATCCCTTGGGCTACGTAATCACCCAAGTGTCTTTAAAACATGTGCATGCTAAAGCTACATTCTCAGTTTTTTGCACTCTAACTACATGATCAGTAGTGTCACTCTAGTATGAACTGCACACTTTGTATTCATGTACACAGAGGGGGGAATGTACACAGTTTGCTTCAGTCTAGTCTAGGAACTAGGATGTTATTCACCGCTCTCAAACATGATTTTTTAGAGCAGCATAGTTCAACAAGCGGCACGCAGACCGCATGCGGCCCTCAAGCCATGTGGCCTGTGTGATGTTTGTCATTGTGCCAACCGCAATTGCAGTAACCACTAACATGCCTTCTTACCCTGTTCAAAAAACATTAGTTGAACTTAAGCTATGTGATACTCTGCAAGATGTGAAGATGGACATTTCTTGTGTAGAAGTTTTGATGCATCTCTAATGAATGCGATTTAACTGTATGTTGTTTAGGTCTGCTGAGTAGAATTTATTTAGGATGCAGGCTTATTATTATTATTAACTAAAACCATTAAAAAAAATCATTACCAATTCAAAACAATTTTTACTTGGAAAAAGTAGATTTAAGATTTTTATATTTTATTTTATTTTATTTCAGTTAATATTTATTTCAGCATTTCGCAATTTGGTTTAAGTTAGAGTATTAAAATAACTTTAAATAAACTAACACTAAAACTGTATAGATATATTTAAAAAAAAAACTAATAAAATTGACAAAAACACATATGTACTAAATTTTAACCAAAATTAAAATTATAAAATTGTATCCATGATTTAACTAAATTAAAATGAGGGAACAAATTAGTACAACTTTGCCACAACTTAACTAAAATGAGGCAATGAATGGATAGAACATGGGTACAATTTAATAAGCTGTGATATCTATTTTTTCTTCTGCATGTCATGTGTAGGGCTTCTTACCATTTTCTTTTAATTCTGCAACAGATTTGTTTAGCTTACTTGAAATGTACAATTCTGGAAATGGTATGTCCTAAGATGTGGAACTCCATCTAAAACAGCTTAAAATTGTTTACTGTTTTATAATTATGATGCACTTATATTATTTGAAAAGCATCATGCAACAATTATGGAATAATAATGATTTTCAAGTTCAATCAGCAGTCATATATATGGAACAGGAATGCTTTTACATAAAAAAGACTGTAGAGAGCAAAGGCAGCAATATTCCACCTTTTCTGGGCAGGAAATTATATCATGACACTTTTATTTGCCATCTACAGAAAACATTAGTCATTTGTAACTCGTTGGTATTCCAGGCCCATCTAAATAATGATATAAAGGTGTTAAGTGTGTAATGATGTTATGTGAATACTGAAAGCTGATATTAAGGCTTAGGTGGCTTCATAATTGGTTCCAAATGCAAACATTCAGGCCCCTTTTGGACCCTATCTCCAGTTTTCCTCTAGCAAGATTACCCAATCACAAATCAGAACATCTGGAACACCTCAGAAATAAAGTAATCAAAATCAACGTCAAGCTGCTCTATGAAGTTTATTCCCCAGAGAGAGCAATCTGGCTCAAATCCTATAGCAGTTTTCTATGCTATATGATCATTTATTTCAGCATACATCTGTTATCGGTGAATCTAGTGCTTGGCTCAAAAGTTCTATGAATTTAGATTGACAGTGCTGTGTGACAGTTTCCTTGCTGGGTTATCATAGCCCTGGATGTCTTTCCTTTTTTCCCCACTAGAACTGTTCTGCACAGCCAGATATGTTGTAAAAAAAAGTTGTAATTGATCGCTGTTATCTCTGAGCTCCTCTCTTTTCCCTTCAGGCAAGTTCTCTCACTTTCCATATTGCTCCTGCCTGAGCTGTCCTCTGGTTTATTTGCAACTGTGATATACTCACAGAAGAGAGAAGGGGAGGGGGAAAAGCCGGCTGATTGAGGCTGGCATCCTAGTGAAATTCTGTATTTTTCTGCACTGAGTGATGGACGGGAAAGGGAGGCAGTGGCGGCTGAGGTTGTGGGTGGGGGGTAAACCCACCCACTGTCAAAATGCACACAAACTTAACAGCCCATGGAGCACTGACAGTCACCACAGCTGTACATTTTACGCTATGTGAAGCCCAATAATTAGCACCCAGATTTAAGCGAGGGAAGGAGGTAGAGAGAGAGAGAAAAAAAAATCAGTGCCAAATATGCACACATACATGCTTCCATCCATTGCAGTGCTCACCACAGGCTGTCGTCCATGACTGTACCTCACCCACAGCTCCCTCCCTCTCTTAGTCTCTCTCTCTCTGCGAGAGGAAAGAGCCAGGCACTGATTTCATATGATTTGTGTCACTGTTACAGTTGTCAGCTTGAAGCTGTCAGAAAAGAGCCGCGTTCTTCCTGTGTGAATGCAAAACATGCCAGTCCTGCCTCGTACGAGACACTTGGATGGCAGTTCGGGAATATCTCAGCATGTGCTTTTCTTCCTCTGTAACCAGACAGCTGTTTGGGACTGGAAATATATTGTTCAAAGACAATAGTTGAATATTTGATGTGTTGAGCTGTGCCTAAACTATAAAGACAGATTGAAGAGGCTTCCTCGGAGCAAAACAAATTTTGTAAAAAGGCACAAGATATGAGCAAAGATCATCCAAAATGCACATTTAAAGGAACAAATGATAACACGTTTTTCCCTGCATGTTATTATCAGTAAAATTCCCAGCACAGCCCCATTGACTGTTTAGTCTTTAAGCTGAGGTGACCGAAATGTCAGTCTACACTAAGATCCATAGTCTATTGATGTTGAGAAGAGGGGGAAAAAAGACTGCAGTTGTGTATTTTGTCCTACAGGCAACTATGGCAGGACGAATCAGTAGGCCTCAGGACAAAACTTGCTGTCACAAGAGATGGAGAGCCTGGCCAAGCACATTGACTGATTGTTAGCATTAGCGACTGTGAGTGTGATTAATATGCTAGCTCCTGCTGTAACTCTTCAGGAAAAAAGAGTGAGAGAGAAGGAGAGGCAGAGCGAGATGCATGTTGCTTAAAAACTAAACAGAGGTGACTATATATCGCCCTCTATTTTAAAGCCGAGAGTGCCTAGACTGGGCATGTGGGCTGCTCAGGCAGAATGAATGGCTGTGTGATTCCAGGTGCTAGTGCATTAATTTTTCAAGCCTAAATAAGACTGACTATGTAAGCAGGCCTTAATGAGCTTGTTGTGTGGGTTGCTGAGAGAGACAGAGACTGAGACTATGTTTCAGCAATGCTCATGTATAATTGCTACATTATGATGATGATTTTTTTTTTTTTTTTTTTTTTAGTTTTTGAAGCCCCCAGCATCTGCTTGATTTTAACAACTCACAATGCCAGTCCCCTACTAACACACAATGCTCCTTAAACAGTGAGAGCTGTACTCAGCCACAAGCTGTTGTGCCATTCCATAGTCAATAACTCCAATGCAATAATCCCTGCAATGATGCATTAAAACAAACTTGTTTTAAAATGTAGATTTAAATTATCTGAGATGCTGTAGCACAGTTCTTAAAACTGAACCAACACATGTTGTTTACCTATACAAATGAAAAAACATCACTAATACAAATTAATGATGGCCACTAGTCCCATAAGTAATAATCTTGATTTAGTTGTTGAAAATTCTGCAAGCATTTGGGTCGTTAACATGAGTTAGTTTTGGGAAGCTGACAAGTCCTGTACCAAAAGCCATTTTTAAAAGTGTTTTGCTAATCATTTGGTTTATAGATGATTAGATAGATAGATAGATATATAGATAGACAGAGGACTAGATATAGAGAATTAAATTAGTATGTATGCGTATTTTTTAAAAACAATATTTGTATTATTAAAAAAAAAATTCTCACACCACATGACCATTTACAATATTTCAACCAGACATTTTGATTCTGTTATCATCATTCACTTTCATGTCCCACATATATTTTTACACACACACACATATATATATACACTGTATGTGTGTATGCGTGCACAACACAAAATAATTACTATTTTATTAATATTTAACAATATTTTGAAAATCTGTTGACCACAGTGAGTGTCAGTATATCTTATGAAATTATTTTATTTTAACGTTTGATCATTTTGTACACCACCATGACACGGAATAAGAAACTGCGAGTATTTCAATATGCACAGGGTAGCTTTATCTGCTTTTACCCATTTGGGCACATCATCAGCACTCAATTACTTCAGCCTATCACCTCAAAGTCAAAATAATGAATAGTCCTTATTATATTGAGTAAACCAGATTGATTGCACTTTTTCAAACACGTGTAATCATTACTAAGATCTGCACAGCTAAGAATACTGATTCATCATTGAGTCCGTTCACTGCTATGAATGATTCAGCAGAACAAAGGCGTTCATGATGACACCGATTCATTTGAAATTTTTCACCCAGCCAGCTTGTTCTCCTAACATCTGCGGTGTGTTCATCTGTGTGCCACCGATCCAAGGTTCAACACCTCCCCAGTCAACCCTACAGAGGAAAGAGGCCTGCCAGAATGAAATATGATGCTGTGGTGCCGTGATTATTAGGATTAATTGTCTTTTAGAAGTGTGTCAGAGCATGTTGGCCATAGCAGAGGCAGTCATAGGTAATGAGGGCCGTTGAGGGGGCTTATTGTTTTCTCTTAAACCACACTTCAACAGAGGCATATTTTAAAAACCCTGTCATTGTTGCTGAAATTGCACTCCTTTGAATTTGCAGGCAGTACCAAAGAAAAACAAGCCTGTGAATATGACAGTGGGCTGTAGAAGTGCAGTCATTCTCCAATGTCTAAGCATGTTTTGCATGCTAGCAGAACTTAGGGGATCACTGGTAGTTTAAAATGATGCCATAACTATAATATTGAAATAGCTTTCTGCCTCCCACCCCCCATCCGAACATCTGGCACAGTCATAGGCGGCCATGAGATAATGTGACCTCTGCACTTCAATGTGTTCCTCTTGACCTCTTACACGTCATCATCCTTGATTCTCTTAACAGGCTGATCCCTTATGCACTAGGCTTTGATTGCCCGTGAAGTCGAATCCTGACAGAGATTCATGACTGACAGAGTGAAATATTTTCACCGTCTTTTGTTGGGGATTGCTCAGGAGGGTTTATAGGGGTTTTACAGTCACGGCTCTTATGGTCCAGATGACCGCGTGCACCTGGACTGTTTAAACAAACATAAATGAGGAATTTGTGTAGATGGACTCACAAGTTATGTTTATGCTATTTTCAGGCCCTTGTTGTTAGTATGTCATGTAAAAATTATTTGTTATTATATGTTACTTATTCTGTGTATTTGATAATATCATTATATATTAATCAAAACAGATTTTTGGGTCAGTGACACAATGCTTTTTGTTTGTTTTTAGTTGTATAATGGCATAATCTTTTATTTATTTGATGTATTTTTACTTAGTAAAATAAGCTAAAACAAAACTGCTTGTTAATATTTAAAAATTTTGGTCCAACCAACATACAGAAGAAAATAAATAAATCAAATAGAGGGCCTCCGCAGACCCTGTTGAGGGAGGTCAGTAATTATGATGTAAATTTGTTAAATGTAATGATATTTATGAATGGATGATTTGTGGTATTTGTACATTTTTATCTATTTGTAAACTTAAAAAAAAAAAAAGTATATATAATTTTCTAGACCACTAGAAAATTTTTATTTATTTATTTTTTCTAAGGAATTAAAACTTTTATTCACCAAGGATGCATTAAATAGATTAAAATTGTGATTTCAAATAAATGATATTCAGCCTTGGTGAGCATGGCGAAGATTTCTTTCAGAAACATTTAAAAAAGTCTTACCAACCAATTTTCCTTTTGTTTATCATCGATTCTCTTGACATCGTACATGTCATTGACCCTTTTAACAACCTGTCCAAATGAAGCTAGTAGCAGTTTGGTACCTTGTTCTCAAAGTCAAACAAAGCATCTAAACAAAGTTTACTGCAAACAAAGCATCTAAACAGCTGTCACTTCCAGGGCTGTTCATTCATCATTATTAGATAATATGCAGGGAATAGCCCCTGAAAACCTCTATTACCTCTCTGTACTCTGCGCAAGTGCAGCACTGATAACAGATGAGGCCAGGCCTTGTGTAAAATTAAATTGCTTTTTTATATACTGGTTGCTATTAATGGCGGAAAAAAAGGCAGTGTAGTCCCACTGCTTTTAGGTATGTCTCCTATCATCCCCTCCAGGGATGGCCCTATCAAATGAAGGCCCCTGCGTGCAGACTAGTAATTTAGATCTGTTCTTGTTCCCAGGGACCTTTTCAGGTCCCTGGGAACAAGAAAAAAAAAAAAAACTTTAAACATGATGAGGAAATGTCTGTCATTTTGTTGCTATTAATTTTGCACCTGATTTAGCAGGTCTGCCTGACACTTGTCAAAACACAACTTTAGGGGGTAAGTGTACAAAGCACTTAGGGGAGTGTATGTGATTAGGGCCTAAAATCAAGTATTTTTTTCTATGAATAATTAGCTGTAGGAAATTTGAAGTAGTCTTTGATATGATTTCTCTGCAGCTGATGTTGTTCATGTTAATTTGATTTTGAGTGATCGCTCTCTGTGTCTGGCTGTTCAATTAAACTAGTCTTCTAGAATCTTGATTGACAGCTCCTTATGACGACGCTACATTACAGCAATTTGCTCAGTGTTATTTTTTTCCCTTAGACATTATACTGTATTACTGCATCATTTGCATCATTTTGAGTGCTTTAATGATATTTTCATTTGATCTGAATGGAGGTTTTAGCGTAAAAGCTATTTGTACACTGTTGGACTAAGAGACTTAAGTGTTCAGGCTAAAATAAATATCCTTATGACTATTTCTGTCCATATTATACTATTAAAGCAGTTCGCAGCTACTCTGGTTTTGGAATTCAATCCCAAATCCAGTGTTCCCTCAGGTCAGTTGATCTAACATTGACATTTAATGAAAGCAGCGAACATGAGCAAATCAGAGACTGTTTTTCTCTCACAGACTTTAAAAAGGATGTCAAGAATGCATACTTTCCTCGTCCAACTCTACCCTGCAGTGCAACTACGTGCTCTCAATTCTAAAGAGCAGTTCAAATGCCAAATTGTGCTTTTCTGAGACATATTGCCCACACCATGTGTTAACATCACTGTTTGTGTGTATGCATGTTTGTGCTTATACGGTGGGCTGGTGTCGGCACAACAGATAGTCACGAACCTAGAGGATTTGGTTTTCCATTTCAAAGATGCCTGTATATTCCTAAAGTTTACACACACACACACACTCACTAGCGCAATCATGCTGCTTCCTCGGCTTATCGACGTGCAATGTGGGCTGGCGCGAACAGATGGGAGGAACAAACCAGCGCAAAATAAAGTTAAACTAGAACAAAATGACTGCATGAGTGCTACGGCCGCCCTTTGTTTGCCAGGAAGGTGATCCCCAGCATCTGGGGTTGATGGAACGCATGATTAAAATTACCAGAGGGAATGATTAATATCTTCTTAAAACGCAAACTTCCAGCTTATCAATCATCTCATTACTTCGCAAAAGTTAATTGCCTGCGGGGAGGGTGGGGGTCCCTGAATCATGAAAAAGTGGCCCGCCCCTCGACATGTTTACTTACAACAGGACAGACCTGGGAACTCAACTTGTTTATCTGTGAGAGTCCACATCAGGCTCAGGGGTATGGCAAATGTTGGTCTTTCAAATGTTGAGGTAACATAATGGTCTTCTTGTAAAAGCATCTTCTTGTGCTCTGTAATGAACTCTCCTGCAATATTAGCTGTTCACACAGCGTTTTTGAATTCCACTTTGCTGCTTTTCCCATATTTTTCGAAGTACATGCACTAGTGGGCATTTTATTCTTGCGCTTGTGCTTTTTTTGTGTCTTGCATGACACATCTTTCTAAGAATGTGGCACTCAAGATAAAAGAAGTTAAAATTATATTAAAAAAAGACTTGCACCTAAACCTAGACCTTGCATTTTTTGCATTCCACTGTGTTGCTTTTTCATTGTTTTTCTAAACATGTGCTAGACATGCTTTTTCCCTTGCACTTGTTGTCTGCAACATCTTTCACATGACACACCTTTCTAAAAACATGGCATTTAAGTTAAAAGTTAAAACAATGTTTCTAGCATTTTATTATATTTCACTGCACTGCTTCTTGATAGTTTTTCTATGTAAAAATGTGCAAGACAGACATGTTTTACTGTTGCGCTCATGTCTTTTGCAGCATCACATGCATGACATAACTTTATAAAAACATGGCACATAAATTAAAAGAAGTTCAACTTTAAAAAAAAAAAAAACAACATCCTTTATACTTTGCGTTGTTTTCCCCCCACTATGTTGCGTTTCTATGCAAACATATGCTAGACGGATGGGTTTTACTGCTGTGCTCACGTTTTTTGCAGTATTTGTGCATGACACGCCATTCTAAAAATGTGGCTGTCAAGTTAAAAGATGATCAACTTTTAAAAAATGTGTCTCTAGACTTTGCTTTTTTTTTGCATTCACTTTGATGCTTTTTCATTGATTTCCTATGAAAATATGTTAGATGAACATGTTTTACTGATGCACTTGCATCTTGCTTCTTTAGTTGCATCTAGCATGACACATTCTAAAAACACAAAAGTTCAACTTAAAAAAAAGGTGTCTCTTGCATATCTTTTAATTCCAATGCCCACATTCTTGCGTTTTTGTGAGAATGACCCCTATGGCTGCAGCGGCATAGAAGTTTAATGTCTTTATAAATGCTCTTGAATTAAATAGCTAGTTCACCCATATTTTCCCCCGAATGTCGATCCAAACCTGTTATTTTTTATTTCCCCATACAATGAATGTCATTGAGGTTGTTTTGGTCCACATTGACTTTCATTGTGTGGACAGAAACAGCTGAAACATTCTTCAAAATATCTTCCTCAGTTTTCCACAGAAGAAAGTCAGCATACAGGTTTGGAGCGACTAAGGGTGACTAAATGATGACAGAATTGGTGTTTGTGGCTGAAATATTCCTGCATATCTGCAGCTCTAGGTGTATAATGAATGGAGATAGGTGCCGGATAGGACGGTTCTGGTGTCTCTGCCGGGGCTACGAGGGGGTCTCTCCTCACTCCGCGGCCTGGCCTGCCAGTGTGTCCTCCTCTTTGCCCTCTCTGCTCCACTGCGCTCGCTCCCGTCTCTCTCCCCCACCTCTCCCTGCGTGCCTGCGCTGCTTGAGCCAGCTGCTCCCACTTCATCTTCTGCAGCGTCACTAGCTGGGGTATTAATCATGTTTTTCGAGGGGGACACTCTGCTATTTATCTCTCTGACACTTCCAGCTTTCGGAGCCCCGTTGCTGGGCACAGCCCATTGAGTAGTAAGATTACACATTACCGCGCTCCATTGCCTCTCCCTGCCCTCTCCATTGACTGGCTGTTCAACAGTGGCATTGCGCTCACACCATTGGATATAATTTATGCCTTACATGTATGAAAAAGCCCATACCGGTCCTTTTTCACTCCGCTCTCCCATCTTAGCGTTTTAAGCTCAGCTTAAACGTAGCATGTGGGCCTGTAATTGTTGCTATCCATCTGTGCCCGATCTACTGTTCATTAGCGGGCATGCAGGCTAATATCACCATTACTGTATGTTTACTCACAGTGATGGCACAAAGCAGGCAGCGAGAGATATGAGGCATCGAGCACGTTAGACAGTTCTCACTTAGCGGCAGACTGCCAACACACGGTTGGCCTTTATACAAGCTGTTAGGTAGGTTCTGTCAGTACAAGTCTGTCAAGCGTGCTTTCCTACACCTAGAAAAACTAGGATCCAACAGTACAGGACTTTGTGAGGTACTGTACTGCAGGCGACATGACGTTCAGGAGGCCTGTTTGATTAACGCCATTACACTTTGTTACACTGCATTGCTTGTGCATCCATGTATTTATAGCGTAGACCTCTTTTGGAGCGTTTGGGGAGGGGAGGAGTGTGTGAATATAATTTCGTCCCTCGTTCTCACCGTAATGAATCTATACTTAGAGAATGCTGTCCTTCTGGTTGCAATTGTGTATTAATGATTTCAGCGTGAGGGAATCTGTGGGAATTGAAGCATCTGTTAACTCCAATTACCTTGTGGTGACCTGCTTTTGTAGTCTGGAACCGCACTGAACCGAACTGTTGCGAGAGAAAATAATTCATGTGTTTGAGATCTTTTAAGCGCAGTTTGCTCTTGAGGTCTGTGATTAGAAATAATTTAGAGAAAATCAAATCAGAAGTGAAGAAATATACGCTTAAGTTTTAAAAGCATGCGATGCTGAGTGTTCCTCATGTTCAAACAATGGAGCATGCCGCTTGTTACACTATGTTGCAAGTCATGGGTTCGATTCCCAGGGCATGCATGACAGTTTATTAGTTTTCTAGTCTTTGCTTTTCTAGATGGACAATAAAACTTATTTTTGGATTTCTTTTAATGAATTTATTTTCATTTTAACTTAACTTTTAATTCAGCTTCCTTATATTCAAATTCAAATTGCAATTCTGTATCCTGTTTGCAACCTTAATTCAAATTAAAAAAATCAATTGGAATTCAAAAGACATTCTCATTTTATTTATGAATTGTGCCAAACTCTAATGCAATTGATAAAATATGTGCTTTGAATGTAATTCGCTTGGAATAAAAGCATCTGCCAAATGCATACACTATTGTTCAGAAGTTTTGAAAACAAGGCTCAATTACAAGTAAAAGTAATATTGGGAAATTTTTACTACAAATTAAAACAACTATTTTCTATTTTAATACATTTTCATCACAGAAATAAATTAAATTTATTTTAATTCATTACTGTAGTGTCACAGGATCCTTAAATCATTTTACAGTAAATCTAATTTGAAAACTCTTGTGCTTAAATATTTTTTTGTGGAAACCGGAATTTTTGCAGGATACTTAAATGAATAGAAGTTCAAAAGAACAGCATTCATTTGAAAGTTTTACTGTAGCTTTTTATCTATTTAATTGTTACTTTGCTTAATAAAGGTATTCATTTCTTTAAAAAAATGTGTTTTAAACAGTAATGTAAATGTGAAGTAGCTTACATCAACTTGTAACTCTGTGAAATAGCCATGGTTAAAAAAAGTAAATATTCAGTGGGGTCCTGGAAGTTGCACAGCTAGGACTGGTATGGTTGGCAGATGGCTGTGTTGGGCCAATGAGAGAAGCACATGGAATCATTTCAGGGTTGAACGAAAGTGTCTGTTTCTTATGTGGCTTGAAGAAAGAGGTGAACTTCTGAAAATCTGGATTCACATTTTACAATTGTTTTTTAAAAGCAAAAATGCATATTGTGTTTGGACTTCTCTGTCTTGGTCTCCCTGCCCTGAGTCACACATGCAGGATATTTGCTTGTAATACTTGGGCTAGTATTTGGCTGGAAAACGTCGTTGCATCCTTACTTATATCAGTTCCCCCCGAGTTGACTCTGTGGCTCTGTATTATAGTCAGAAAATGTTTGAAAGATTCTAGATGCACATTCCTCACACTAATGCCACCTGACATTCTGGAGGAACCCGAATCATTTCATGGTAATTTGCCCTTCACTTATCTTGTAAATCTTTGTGAAAAGAGTGAGGGGGTGATAGGTGGTCATTAACAAGAGAAAACAGCCTGGGGCAGCTCAGAAGTATAAGAGACCAGACTTTTTTACTCCCCCCAACCCCCTCCCACTTTTATTTTCCATTTCCTCTCTGCATCTCCTCCCTCATGGCAGAGAAGTTGGAGCACAAAGTTACAGGAGATGTAAAAGAAGAGTACAGCTTAGGAAAAGGACATTCTAACAGTCCTATCAGCATGTGAACATGCTGTATCACTTTCCAATCATAACTGTTTTCTTTGGCCAGGGGACTCCAGTGGGCCTCCAGAGAAGTGATTACAGTCAAATAGAAAATCCAACCCATAAACTTTCTCTTTTTTCTTCCTTCCTCCCTCTCTTTTGCTTCCTCCCCCTTTTCTCCCTCTCTTGCTTTTCTCGGGGGACTCGTTGAAGGCACATATGTTTCAAATTCCTAGTGTGAAATAGGCCTAAACACCAATTATTTTATGGTACAAACACAGGGGAAAGATTTTCAGGCTTGTAACTTCTTACCGTAGATTAGCTTTGCTTAAGTTTTCGTGTGCATAAAAAGGGAAATAAAAAGGATATTTTATTGCAGACTTATGTCGGTTCCCCTTTATTCCAGCCCTGTGATTTTACAGTGCTGTGTCACTGCAGGCCCTCCCCAGTCATGGCTCTTCTAGCTTTGCGAGGCTAATCTGAAACAGGAAATAGCCGCATCAGTACGGAGGGGGGTGACATGACTGCTTACATAGCCTGTAATTGGTTGATTTCTGAGGCATGTGAAATGGGAAAGTTGAGCAGGGGGATTTAAATAAGAGCATAACGCCCAAAAATGACTGACTAAAGCATGTGTGAGCTCATGCTGGTCATGCACTGATCTTTTATGCTTTTTGATAACCTTTACCCCATTATCACGGTTCATGTTCTGTTTGGATGAAGTTTTGTTAGATTTGAAATGTTAGATTAAATGGTATAGACTAGTTCCCAAAATGAAAATATTGTCAAGACTTACTCACCAAACCCATATGACTTAAGCGGAGTTCAGACTGCACGATTTTAGCCCAATTTTTGGCTCGCTGACAGGTTTGGAGAAATCGCCGACAAATGCCCGAAATCACAGGCAAATCGGTGCTCGTTCACGCGAGTGACAATCACGCAGTGTGAATGATAAAAGACGATCTGAGAGAATCGCCGACGAGTCGCCGACGCCCGTGAGATATTTGCCATGCTAAATATCGGGACCTGTCGGCGATTCAAAATCATGCTGTGTGAAAAGTGTTCTGACTGAGAACTACATCGGCAATGACCGACAGCCAATGAGAGAGCAAGATACAGAGCAGCGGGGAGTTCGGGGAGGAGTTATAGACCACAATATCAGCAAGCATGGCTTCTTTTCTTTTTCTTGTTTTCGCTGCAAAACAGCGCACAGGCAATTCGTATTGCAAGCTTCTTGCGGGCTACCATTTTTAATAATAATCCCAGTCTCACGTGAGAACTCCGGTCTTGCACGCGTGATATCGCGTTGTTTCCTTGTCACATCTCCCGTGTGTTTGGTTGTGAAATGTAGTTTGCGTGCCAGACAGAGTTGTCGGCGATTCTTCCTATTGTAAAGTCATGCAGTGTGAAACCTTCCGTCGCCGATCCATTGTGCAGTGTGAACACAGCAGCGACTGAATGCTGGCCATGATAGTCATGCAGTGTGAAAAGAGCAGTGACCCGACTACTTTGAAAATCGTGCAGTCTGAACTCGGCTTAACTTTCTTTTTTTAGACCACAAAAGGATATATTATATATATAAAATATCTATATTTTCTTTACAAAAAATCACCATAAAAGTAGCCCATATGGCAGTACATTATTCAGTATTTCTTGTTTCAGCTTTTAAGCAAGATAATATGTTTTTTAAGAGAAATGTTAACTGGAACGACAACAATGTTACCTTTTAAAATAGAAAAAAATATATGTTGTTTTGTAATTGTACATTTTGAGATTTAATAATATTTTACAGTCTTTCTATTTTACTGCATTTTGGTAAATGCAATGTGGCATATATAATGTGAAGAATGTGACACTTTCTGACATAATTTTATTCAAAATAAAGATATTTATATAGCTACCTGCATAGTTAAATCTGAACAATTGACACATTTAATCTTCAGAATGTGTCAGAATATTCTCGTCAAGTATACAGTATTGTGCACTTGCTATGGTCACCACGTGGCTATATAGTTGTATTTTCTGTGAATATGGGCATTTGGGGAAGATAAGCAGTATTGAAGCTGTGGTCCTTCTCGGCTGGCAGAGATGCTGTGAGTGTGCCTCTCACATGAAAGCCCTGACCTGCTCTCAAAAAGCCAAGAAATGGAGCCCAGAACAGCACTCTGATAACAAGGATCTGGCTTCAAACATTGACAAAGGATAACATCAAATGCCTCTCTGTGTATGTGTGAGTGTGTATTTGAGTGTGTTTGTGTATGTCCTTGGACATGCCCTATCTGTGGGCCCTCTGCATTTTACCCTTTAATAATACTATACATGGCCATGGCCACAATATAAGGACTTAGATTCACCTCTCTTTTGATGAACTGAAATTTTCAGCAGAAGAAAGGAGGCAACATTTTCTAGAGGAATTCTCTGAAGGCAGGAAGATGAAAAGGGCAGCAATGACTGTGTGCCTAGAGCAGTATGATAGGTACAGATAGAAAGCTCTATTCTTCTTCTGCAATTTAGGACATCAGCGCCCCACAGGATCACAGTTGTTTTGAGTACTTTCAAAAAGACCATTGTTTAAGACACCTGTCCTCGTTTTAAGCACTTTGAAGCCCCTTCTTTGTTGACATAAAGAATTTGGTGAGTGGAGTTTATATTGTGGTGCAACATCAACTGTACTAACTATTAAAAGAATTAGCCCAAAAATGACAATACTGATGTTATTTACTAACCTTTATGCAATTCAAAACCCATATGTATATCTATTTTTTTTATATATTCTGTCCATTCTTTTCAGTATAAGTGAAGCTTCAAAAAGGACGCAAATGCACCATAAAAGTATCAATAAAATGATCCATACAACTTCTGCTCTATATTCCAAGTCTTCTGATAGCTTTTTGTAAGAAACAGACAATTTTTTTTTTTCTCATAATTCAGTCTGTAGCATAACAGCCCCAGTCCTTATTCATTTTCATTATAGTGAATAAAGTGACCAGCATATTCATTCATGCTGACATTTTGTTTTACATATTGGTTTGGAACGACATATGATAAGAACTATTTCTTTAAAGAACTATGATTTGTTTTTTTTTTTCCTCTTTTTTTTCAACAGGATGGTTTGTTTTGCCACAGACTATTATTCCACCACAGGCATATTCAGTATGATTTTTTTTTACATAGCTTAAACAGCAGTTATATGTAAATAGATAGGGAGATAAGTATGCTTCCCTATTGAGTTTTCACCTTTTCCCCCATTCTTTGTATTTATTATGCCTGAAAGTGTGCTTGTGTGCCAAAACTCTAGGAAGGCAAAGTGAAATCAGGGCAGCAATATTGTGCTATCATGATGAATCACACCAATCTCACAAAGATTCCTGGATGATGAAGGGTTCCTCTGATACCAAATCTCCTGTTGTTTCTGATCCTAGTGTGTAACGCGTGACCCCTCATTTCCCACCTCGCTGACACCCTCTTTTCTGCATCTGAGCCTCATCTTGCAGGAGAGGCAATCCAAGCTTTTGCTAAGTAAGTTTACTGTGTTAGTCTTTGAATTGAAGGAGTGGTTGTGCAATATATTGACCATGTCTAAAATGGAAACTGATGTAAATATTAAGGGTTGTGCATTTATGTGCTGTCTTCAAATTTTGTCTGCCACTGATGTAAAGTGGAGGACATGTGCTGTGATATTTGACATACATTATGGAGTTTGCATAAAGGCTGATAAACAGTGCTATAGACTCCATAATCTCATTATTTTTGTCAATAATTAACAGAACATCTGCACTTTTGATCAGTCTAATTGTTTAAAAGGTTGACCATTTGACCATTTCAGATTTCCAAAATGCTATAAAATGTTATATATTTATTAATTATATTTTTATGTGTTCAGTTGTTCTGCTTAATATTTTATGGAAACTATGATATATTTTTTTTTATCAGGATATTTTGATAAATAGAAATTTCTAAAGAAGAGCATTTATTTAATATCTCATTGAAATACATTGTTACATTATAAATGTCTACTGCCACTTTTGGTCAATATGCATCCTTGCTAAATGAAAGTATAAATTTCTTAAAAAGGAAAAAAGTACTTACCGCACGTTTGAAAGGTGGTGTATGTTTATTATGATTGAAAAACCTCAAACTCTCAGATGGACATTTTAGCCTTTCCACAAACTATACTTTAACTTCTTAAAATTGTACAGAACTCAAAGTGAAAATATGCCGTTATTTTTCTTCTTTTTCTCTTTACACTATCCCAGCTGCAGATATCGAAGAGGAATCTTAAACGGGAGAAATTCTAGTTAAAAAGAGCAAGATGGAGAACTATTGATCCCTTATCCCAAAGGTGTCCACCGTATGCAGATGTCCCAAAGGTGCACCAGAGAAGGGTAAATTAAGCCCTTAAATGTGCAATTGGCAATAATGAGCTATCATTACTCAAATTACAGCAAGCACTGATTGGGTTTAAAGTAATGAAGAAAACAACATGATCAATCATCATCAGGTCTTGAGAGTGTCAGGGTGGTGGCCGAGCCCTGCACCCACATTGTTGGAGCAGAGCTCCATCTTCAGGTGCCAGACTGGAGCAGATAAAAGACCCCTCCAGCACACAAACACATGTGAACATCCTTTATGAGATTACATTCGAACCTCAGATGCTGCCCAACACACAGAGATTATATCATATATGGCAGACGTCCACCTTTGTCATCTCACTGAGGCAAGTTTGTTCTCTTCCGTTATTGTCATCAGTGCGTACTTGCCCTCCGTAAGTGGATGTATCCAAATGACAATGCATCAAACTTTAATCACTCTTAAAAGTATAATTCACCCAAAAATGAAAACTCTGTCTGCTTTTGCTCAAACCGAGTGTTTTTTTTTAAAAATGCGATGGAAGTCAAAGGTCACCAAAACTGTTTGGTTACCAACACATAATTATAATAGTTCATTATCTCTATCGCCCACCATTTATTTTAAAGGCTCTCTCTCGTCATTGTTGCCTGATGATTGAATTGCTTTCGAAAAGGATATATTAAATTGTAGCTTTTTATAATCCAAGTTTTAGCGAATGGCTATACTGCAAAAGATCTTGCACCACCTATCATTTTAATACTCCATCACACTTATGTCAATCTGGCTGCTGACAAAATGATTTCTTAAATAAGTAGTCTTAGGAAAGAGAAAGTCATTTATGCCACAGTTCACCAGCCGATAACTTCAAAAAGATAAGGGAGTTATATAATGGAGTGAATTTAAGTCATATTAAGAGGAATATGCAGATGATGGCCAGCCAAATACGTGTGGTGATTAAATGATTTTATGAGATGAATAATGTAGAGTTGAGTCTTTCTTTGTGTGGTTTAGAGAGCTTTAGAGAGCTAGTTAGATTTTTGTATGCATGATTTTTAATGCATCATGTGATTCAAGAGAATTGTGCATCCTAACTTTTTAGACCAAGAGAAATCAGTCTGGTTCATCAAAATCTGCACATGGACTTCTTGAACATTTCGCCTCTACACTCTTTTTACATTCTGGAACAAAGTTTTCTCACAGATCCATTGGTGGCCCGGCATTAGTGTGCATGAAGGCTTCTGAAGTTGCCATCATCAATAATGAGGTCTCATTTACACAAATTACTCCGAACGCTGATTAGGTATTATCTAACGGCAAGGGCCACCTCGATCAATCATCATCAGCGCACAGAGCGTCGATGGACATCAAAAGGTTAACCCAGATCCAATGGGCCCCTGGCAGTGTCAGCACAAATCACTAGGGCAGGGCCGCCATTCTGTCGATAGAGCAGCCAGACAATTAGGTAATGATTAAAATAGCTGCACACAGGAGTCAATAAGAAAATGAGCCATCCCGGCATAATTTTAGAATGATTTATTTACCGATCTATATGGAAGCAGGAAAATAGGCACTCAAATGCAATGATTGAAAGCCGGTTTCCTTAGTGTCACTATCGTGAACTTTTCAGAGTCGTACTTTGTAATGTGGTTGAGGTCTCTAATTGAGAGTTGTTTGCATGAGAGGCTGTTTCATAACCATTGTAAGGTTTGGTTTACTCTGGAGTGTCTAGCATTGATATATGCTCCTTGTTCAAGGAGTTACTATCTAAAAGCAAGATAAGTATCATAACAGTAATTTTATAATAGTGTAGCTTTACCAGTAACAAGCAACTTTATTTAACAGGTACGGTAGCTGTGTACTGCAACCGGGACCTGATGTGAGATCCACCAATCAGAGAGTTTGATTGGTGAAATAGATAATATCTAGTGGTATTTTTGTGGGTTCTTGAGCCCCCGGCCACCCACAAGACTGGCTATGTATTAAATTAAATTAAATTTATGCATTTAGCAGACTTTTATCCAAAGCGTCTTACAGTGCATTCAGGCTATCAATTTTTTACCTATCATGTGTTCCCGGGGAATCGAACCCCCAACCTTGCGCTTGTTAACGCAATGCTCTACCACTTGAGCTACAGGAGCACTATGTATAGTATGCAATTAATGAATGTGATGCATGTGAAATATTAGATATGTTCAGAGTTTGTTACATGTTCAATGGGGTGGCGATGAGTTTTTGAGCTCTGCAGATATCAGTTTCTTTATTTTGATCAAAGCCATTTTTGTTTAGCATGTACTTATGAACTTATGTCTAAGGTGTGATGTATGTTGTCTGGGTCACACACATTGTGCATGTGTGTGTTTGTGGCTGACGTGTTTAGTCGTGGGTCAGAGCTGCTGTTTGGAGGCTTGCGGAAGAGAACAGTTGGCAGTCATCATGCTGGAATGGAGAGGTGCTAATGATGACTCTAACAAGAAATGATGGACAGGATCACGTCTAAAAATAAGACCTTGATTGGAGTGGGAGTGTACATGAGATATAGAGAATGGTCTGTGAACTTTTCAAGACATGGTCTCCTACTTCTTACATAACCTGCAGTTCACCGTGCTAGAAACATTTGCACAATAGAGCATTCATTCAAATAAACTTTTATATTTACAATATTGTAAGAGATGGTTAATGCCAAAATGCTATTTGTCGTTTCAATTAACACGCTTCTATAAATATGACAACATGGACTGTGAATCTAAATGGCTTCGTTTCCAATCATGCTGTCGGTGTCCAGGCAGTCAATTTCACTGATTTGAATAAGGAAATGAAAGGCCATCTCGTCGCCCACAGTGTTTGACTAGTTTCTTATACACTAGGAAGGAGTATGAACATTTGTCATCTAATTTTGGGTATTATTTGCACTGCATTGAGGAGGAAGTGATGGCAAATATGAGAGTGAAATGAGAGAATAGAAGGTCTTGCTGGGGTCATATTGCATATCTTCACCTGCACACATAACAAAACGGTCCTATTTTGTGGCCTTGCCGCTATAGTTCTTAACTGACAATAGTTATTCATCATTTATATTTTTCAGCTGGCTGGAGGAAAATCTCCTAGAGGTGGTTATTTACTGTAAAACTCAAAGTGATACATATTTTTTTGTTCCAGGAAATAGGAGTAAATTGGCACAAACATCCATTTGCCTTTTTTTCTGGTAATCTTTGTGAAACACTACCCCTTTGAACAATTGTAATCACAATTTTTGCATCTAAATCTAAAATGGAGTAAAGAAGGGGGATAATTGCTTTATGGAGTGACAGCTTTGCTTCTTTCCTTTCTCTTCTAATACACTTGGATGGCTCAACAAGGTACTGAGATATTTTTTATTTCTTAAATTGCTTGAAAGAGAGCTTTGCACTCTTCCTGCACACTAACTGCTGTCAGAAACGGAAGCTCCAAAGCCCTTTGGTTGAAATCCAGTGGTGATAATTTCATTGAAAACATGTTTTGTTGGGAGAAAATACCATTATTACCTAGTTAGGTGGATTATCTTGTCCAAAAGGCCTTTGATGTTTGCACAATCACTGAAACACAGCCTATGATCTTTAGGGGCCAGAATGAGTGGATAAGATACAATTGGGGAAAAAGCCCTTAATATCAAAGATCACAATATGAGGTCTTGCATTTCAGTGATATAACTAAATCATATCACAAAGAAGCTCAGAATCCTCTGACATCGGAGAAGGTGAATCCAAAGATGTTCATATTCTTTATGGCTTAATTTTCTTTATTAATTCCTTATTTTATTTGAGTTTGCTGAAGGAGGTCATATGGATTGTTCATTGTGTTGATCTCTGACAACACACTGACACATTTTGTAAGGTTAACTGTAAAATATTAGATTTAATTCGATTAGCAATGCATATTTAATGTAACACCATTGGATCCAATCGTAAGATTTTTACTTTTTCTCAAAATAAAGAACCGTATTAGACAGATAACTCTTTAAAGTGAATGCGCCATACACATAATGAACAAACAAGAATTTAAATTTTCTAATTGCACATAAAATAATCTGCAGTACGATGACTCTTATCCTTTGCCCAGCATGAATCTTCCTCATGCTCTGGTTTGGTGGTAACTGAGGACTTTTCAGCAAATAATCACTATTTAATCTGCTTCGTCTAAGATTATCTGACCCCTCACCATTCTCATTATATCTGAGTCTATACACAGCGTAAGCTGTTCTGTGAAAGCTGTTACCTATGTCAACTGGTGGTCTCTTGTCCTCTCTGCCTCAATCAGAGCAGGGGAGCGGCCACCTCTCTGTGTGTATCCTCATCTCCAAACGGACTCCTCCTGGTAGGGTCCGCTAAATGGATAAGATCTAATAGCCTTGAACAAACACTGTGGTCACCTTCTCTAAAGGATGCCAGTGGGGAAGTACACTAATTCAGTATGATTTGAGGAAGATAGGAGAGGAGAGGATGTTTTTTTTTCTTTTTCTTTTTCAGAACTCATGTGCCTCTCAGATGCCAAGCATCACACTGCTCCTGCTCTTCAGTGCTCAAATACAGTTACAAGTGTTATTACTCCCACCATTAAAGAGGGCATGATCCTGAGAGATTATTACATTAACCACAGGGCACTAGTTTTCTATCTGGGAGTGTAGTTGTCACTCTAGGGGTTGTGCACTCTGTGTTAGAAGATCATCCAGGCTGTTGCCTCTGCTTCTTTTGATGGCAAGTGACTTTACACAGGTTATGGTCTAATTTGAATGTGTGGTTTTATAGTTGTGCTATCTTTTATAAAGGAATAAGTATATTTATTGAATTGTTTCAGATGGATCACTTAACCCTAGAATGCATGATCCAAAAAAAAAATGGATTTGACATTTAGGCAGATTTAACACCACTTTCTCTTGAGGGAGTGAAACCAAAACCAGTATAAAGTTTGGGATGCTTACTCATGGGTTAATGAAAAACTTTCATTCAGTAATGTTTACACTTTGTTGGAGGAATAATATGCAATAATCACTTTTTTGGGGAAAAATAAAATGAAATGGAAATAAATAAAAATGATCACTGAAAATGTGTATATTCTTTATGGTTGTCTTTTTTAACTCTAAATATGACATTGAGATCACCATAAACCATTTTTTTCAGTAATACACAGCTTGTCTTTTTATAATAATAACAGAAGTAATAAAAATTTATAATAGAATTATTATTATTATTATTATTATACTTGTTTTTGACACAACTTGACGACAAAAAAGGAGCAAAAATAATGTAGGATGTATATAGGTAATTTTGACCTTCTTTACAAAGACTGGGTAATAAAGCAAAAATGTTGAATTTTTTATTTATTATTTCTGAGCCAACAAATATGTAAATATCATTGTCACATACAAGAACCTTTATTAAAAATAGAATTAAATAAATTACAAAAATTACAAAATATATAAACATAAAAAATCAGAAAATCACACCCTATCAAGTCACTTTCACTCTAGGATTAAAATTTAATAACTTTTTACAAATAAATGTGAATTTCTTTCTACTACTGGAAGCAGGCTTTTTACTCATTAAAACACGCACACACACACACACACACACACACACACACAATTCTCCATTTCCATTATGTAACAATTTTAATTGAGTAAGTGCTCACATGCAATAAATGATTATTCCTGCTGAGTATCTCACATAACTTCATTAGCATCCTCTCTCCAAACTGACTGGATACCCCAGTGTTTAGTCTGTTAACTTATTGTCAGTAAATAAATATGATCATTCACTGTGCAGACAGCTGTACTTGACAGCTTTGTTGCCTTCCCTGGCTGCACGCTGTCATTCTCGTCGATGGAAAAGTGAGTTTTATATACTCTGACTGAACTGGGGAATGGAGGACATTTGCACATGAATAAACCCTTAGACAGCTCAAAATCAACTCAGAGAGGTGTAGACATTAGATTTTTTTCCTTGTCACATGCAAACAGTTTTTATTTTTTTTTATTCCATATAATAATATGATCCAATGGCAGGATATCAAGGTGAGCTCATTTTTAGAAAAAGCAAGAGAGCAGAAAGCTTCAGTTATGGAGGTAGAGGACAGGAAATTAGATGAAACATTCTTTTTGTTCTCTCCTCATATCCATTTGCTTTTTCTACAGGTACTTGAAAGTGAGTCACTCACATTATGATTGAGGCCCTTGTTACTGAAGGTAACTGCTTGGCATTTGATCTTATTCCCACTTCCCATTTACTGTCAACTTAAAAAGTCTTTTTCAGCTTGGACATCTTGTAACATTCTGTCATTCATGAAGCATCACAAGGAATGAAATGCATGGGACAAAAAAATAAAAATAGGTACAGGGTGACAGATTTCCTAATGATTCCGTTTTCCATAAATAACATCAGAATTATCAGACTCAATCAAATAGTTATTTTTGTTCGGTTGAAAAGTTTCCTGATATTTTGCCTTTTTCTGCCTTAAAATAGACTTTTCTGACTTACTGAGAATACATTTGCCTTTTTGCATATCATATAGCAGAAGTTGACCTTTAAATGAAAATTCTGTCATTAGTTGCTCACTATTACTTGCATAACTTGATTATCATATGTCTGATAATCTGATCTGCAGTCTTCAATATAATCAAAGTAGGGGTCTTCTGCACCAAATCAGTCTTCCATAAGTTGTCTTAAGCCATACAATAACAGTCTAAAATGTGAAAGTCGTTATTCGGTGAAAATCTTACTTTGACAGATGTGGTCACAATTAAGTCATACAGGTTCCAAAAGACATCAGAATTAATAAATGAAGGAATTTTCATTTTGGGTAAACTATTTGTAGGTGAAGTAAAAAGGCAGAAACCACAAATGAATGAATACCTGGGGGTTAAAGTTGTGATGTAATGTAGTTAGCAAGATTTTTTATTATCTATTTCCATATTATGACGTACTGTACATCTGAGTAAAACAGATAATTGAGCTTGCAGTCGATTGTAAGAAAGGACCAGTTTATACTGAAGAAATTGTTGGAGAAGGCTGCCATTTCATCTAAAGCCTTGCTACATGTTTACATTTTCTTTGGAAAGTGTGTCTAAAGCCGGGCTCACACTGTGCGAATTTTTAATAGTCCTTTGCAATTGTTGCTTGTCACACTATACAAACATCACACCAAACAAACACTATACCCATCTCACACTCATCATAATGACAGACTTAACAACAGTCAACACAATGACAGACTGTACAACAGTCAAGACACGACAAAATCAGATGTACACAAGAAGACTTGTCCAGAGTTTTACGTCATCAATCCGTGACTCGCATTCTCTCGCATTCTCTCTAGCTAGCAAACAAAAGCTATATGTAGCGTTAGTTTTGTTAATTACATAATCAGATGTACACAAGCCTTGAGTAATCAATCCGTGACTCGCATTCTCTCGCATTCTCTCTAAAAAAAAAAAAAAAAAAAAAAAAAAAAAAAAAACAAGATGACTTGTGTGGAGCAAGTCATGGCTGGGCAAAAGAGGACTTGGATTTCAAGTTCTACAGAGCGAACTTGAGGTAATTTTGTTTTTCGAGTTTAAACATCCTGCCCCTTAATAAATAAACTCATTAAGTTTTCTTCTTTTTGTACTGTCCACCTTACTCATTTCGACATTTTCACTGAGGTGGTTTGAAGTTAAAGAAGAAAAAATAGAATACAACGGCCATTAATCGGCTGTCGGTGAACATGTCAAACCAGCAATCAAAGACAACAGATTTTAGCCTAGGATTATAGGAATCTTTTAGGATTTCCAAAATTTGTCTCAGACAACCAAATCGTGCCCAAATCACAGTGTGAGCCGAGCTTAACAATATTAAAATTTGTCAGAGACTAGACATGAAAATAAATGTCGTTTGAGTGAATGGAGCTCAAGCGTAGTTCAGGCAGACCATGGAGTGACGGCCAGCATCAGCTGATGCTCGGCTGATTGTAACTCATCCCACTACAATTTAAATTAAATTAAATTTAAATTTATGCATTTAGCAGACGCTTTTATCCAAAGCGACTTACAGTGCATTCAGGCTATCAATTTTTACCTATCATGTGTTCCCAGGGAATCAAACCCCCAACCTTGCGCTTGGTAACGCAATGCTCTACCACTTGAGCTACAGGAGCACTACCTTAAAAAACTACAATTAAATAAATATATAAGTTCATACGTACTCACACTTGCCTTAGTCTATTACACAGAACACACTGTCAGCTTTCGTTCTGTCGCACAGGAATGCGCTAGTCTGTAACACAGACAAACGTTAAGTCAGCTTCAGTTATGGGATAGTTCATCTTCAGTTGCTGGTCCCCATTAACTTCCATAGTATTAAAGCGATAGTTCACCCAAAAATGAAAATTTGATGTTTATCTGCTTACCCTCAGGGCATCCAAGATGTAAAGTGATGTGACATACAGCCAAGTATGGTGACCCATACTCAGAATTCGTGCTCTGCATTTAACCCATCCAAAGTGCACACACACAGCAGTGAACACACACACACCGTGAACACACACCCAGAGCAGTGGGCAGCCATTTATGCTGCAGCACCTGGGGAGCAGTTGGGGGTTCGGTGCCTTGCTCAAGGGCACCTCAGTCCTGGTATTGCTGGCCCCAAGACTCAAACCCACAACCTTAGGGTTAGGTGTTAAACTCTCTAACCACTAGGCCACGACTTCCCCTAAAAACCAGCAATGATCATGCCTCGGATGAACCTCATACGCTACAATATTACCTCTGCGAAAGAAAGAAGAGGTAGAAGAAAGATGTAGGTGACTTTGTTTCTTCAGTAGAACACAAATTATTGTTTTTTAACTCGAATTATTGTTTTGTAGTCTCTCAGCAACAATGCTTGGTAATGGTAACAGAATCTATGAGAGAAAAAAAAAACATGCACAGAAAAATCCAAATTAAACCCTGTGGCTCGTGACGATACATAGATGTGTAAACACACAAAACGATCGCTCTGTGCAAGACACTTAACAGTATTTATATAATTTTTTTTTACCTCTGATTCACGCAATGTCCGAACTGTTAGAACTCTTGTGAATGCGCTTCACAGCAGCCTGCATCATCTTCTTCTTCTTGCTTTATGGCGGACTGCAGACTTATAAGTGCATTACCACCACCTATCTCTCAAAAGGACCATTAACACTCCATCTACAGTCTCAATCAGGAGTGTCAATGGTCCACTTATATATATACTGTTTAGCACAAATTTTGTTGGGGGGAGGGGTAATAAATTGAGCATCATTCTTCCCTCCCATGGACTCTATTCAAAATGTTATCTGATGCACATTAGAGCCCGACTGATATATTGTTTTGCCAATTTTATCGGTCGATATGAGCCTGTCGCAAACATATCGTATCAGCGAATATGCCGGCGATATGTCACTGGTATGAATTTTTTTTAAAGAACATAAAACGCAGATAAAATGCTTGTAAATGGTTTAATTACATAGTCTGTCCAGCAGAGCGTGCTCCAATGTTTGCTAATGGTGACCTGGATAAATCGCTTTAAAGCTTAAGTATATGGAATACCACTGAAACTTTGAACGGCCATATCTCTGTAACGGCGCGGCAGATCCGCACCAAATTCGAACTCAATTTCTCAAACGTCGAATCAAGTGTATGTCTCGAGGCCCCGTTTCAAATGAGACCATCCCCGCATCGATAGCCCATCTATAGGCTACCAACGCGTGAAGGGTGGCGTTCTAGAGGGCTCCTCGAGCTGAAGGGATACCCTGAATTTGGTGAAGATCCACCTCCGTGTTCGCAAGATAGACACCAGCCAACACTTTCACTTCATTGAGGAGGTCTTTTGTTCAGGCAGCA